>NC_092090.1:20634533-20724533 GCF_045679555.1 Salvelinus alpinus
TCTATATTCTATCCTAACAGGAACCATAGTAACCACCAGACTTCTGTCATCTCTATTCTAACAGGAACCATAGTAACCATCAGAATTCTGTCATCTATATTCTAACAGGAACCATAGTAACCATCAGACTTCTGTCATCTCTATTCTATCATAACAGAAACCATAGTAACCATCAGACTTCTGTCATCTCTATTCTATCATAACAGAAACCATAGTAACCATCAGAATTCTGTCATCTCTATTCTATCCTAACAGGAACCATAGTAACCATCAGACTTCTGTCATCTCTATTCTATCCTAACAGAAACCATAGTAACCACCAGACTTCTGTCATCTCTATCCTACCCTACAAGTAACCATAGCAACCACCTGTCTTCTGTCGTCTCTTTTCCTCCCACCAGGTGTTTGTGTTGTAATAATGGCAAAGATTCGGAGCTAAGATTTAAAGGACGACTGAACTCAGTGATTCCCCTTGCTTTTCTGTTGCTCATTTAAAGGCTCCGTGCAGTCAAATGTGATTTTCCTGAGTTTTATATACATTTTCACACTGAGGTTGGACTAATACTGTGAATTTGTGAAAATGATAATGCACTTTTAGTGTAAAAGCTGTTTGAATGACCACCTGAAATTTCAGCCTGTTTTGGTGGGATGAGGGTTTTGGCCTTCTGTGGTTACATCACCATGCTGTGAATTAGTTAATAGACCAATCAGAAAGAGTTCCAAGCCTCTCTGCCAATAACAGGCAGTTGTCAGTTTTCCCCTCCCCATTCAGACCACTCTGACAGTCCTAGCAAAATTCTTGCTTGAGAAATTACTCTTTGCTAAGAAGCTATTTTAGATATACATATTTTTTTACTGTGAACATTTTATTTGAAATCAGTAAGGTACTTAATTGTTACCCAGAAATGATTTGATATTGACCTTTTTTTAAAGAAAATTTTGATTTCAGTCTTGGGGGTGTGGTTCGATGTGGGTGTACGATAACACACCGTGTACGATAACACACCGTGTACGATAACACACCGTGTACGATAACACACCCGCAAGACTGAAATCAAATTTTCCTTTAAAAAAAGGTCCAAGGGAGCTGTTTTTCTCTCTGAAATAATTTTTCATCTGTCGCTTTTGAGACACCGTAGCAACAACAGAGCCACTAGCCTACCACCTCCCCAAAATAGTCACAATTGATCTAAGATGAATCAAGAAATCTGTAATTAATTTTGACGTTTTTGCTGAGGACATTTTTGTTGTGCAATTTTACATCCCAGCTAGGTGTTTGGTGCAGTATTTCTCAAGTTCAAAAATGTGCATGATAAATAGCAGTGCAATGCAGATGAATATCCAGTCTGCTGCTGCGCACACGGAGCTATTTAGTTGGTATTTCATTTGGATCCCCGTTTAACTGTTGCAAAAGCAGCAGCTACTCCACCTGGGGTCCACATGAAACATGACATCATACAGAACATGAATAAACAACAGCTGCACAGGACTGATTCGTTCCAACCTTAATCAGCAAGCTGGCAAACGATTGTAAATACAGCATAAGCTACACGCTGTTTATCAGAGCCCAAAATCACTAGCAGGCTAAGTTCCATCTGTGTTGGTCAATGAAGCTAGCTAGCAGGCTAAGTTCCATCTGTGTTGGTCAATGAAGCTAGCTAGCAGGCTAAGTTCTATCTCTGTTTGTCAATGAAGCTAGCTAGCAGGCTAAGTTCCATCTGTGTTTGTCACTGAAGCTAGCTAGCAGGCTAAGTTCCATCTGTGTTTGTCACTGAAGCTAGCTAGCAGGCTAAGTTCTATCTGTGTTTGTCACTGAAGCTAGCTAGCAGGCTAAGTTCCATCTGTGTTTGTCACTGAAGCTAGCTAGCAGGCTAAGTTCCATCTGTGTTTGTCACTGAAGCTAGCTAGCAGGCTAAGTTCCATCTGTGTTTGTCACTGAAGCTAGCTAGCAGGCTAAGTTCCATCTGTGTTTGTCACTGAAGCTAGCTTCAGTGACAAAGTTCCATCTGTGTTTGTCACTGAAGCTAGCTAGCAGGCTAAGTTCCATCTGTGTTTGTCACTGAAGCTAGCTAGCAGGCTAAGTTCCATCTGTGTTTGTCACTGAAGCTAGCTAGCAGGCTAAGTTCCATCTGTGTTTGTCAATGAAGCTAGCTAGCAGGCACATTGAGCAGGAAAGACACGTTAGATACATCAGCCTATCAAATCACTGGCGGGTATGTGCTTCGGTGCCGTTCTGTTTGTTTCAACTTTCTCTCTATTGGTATGCGTCTTTCTGGCACTGTTTCATAGTGAATCATGTAAAGCGGCAGGTAGCCTAGTGGTTAGAGCATTGGACTAGTAACCGAAAGGTTGCAAGATCGAATCCCCGAGCTGACAAGGTAAAAAATCTGTCGTTCTGCCCCTGAACAAGGCAGTTAACCCACTGTTTCTAGGCCATCATTGAAAATAAGAATTTGTTCTTAACTGACTTGCCTAGTAAAATAAAGGAAAAATAAATAACAAAGCAAGTCATGGCAGGATACAAGATACTCACTAATGGGTTCAGGATTTTGGAATATTGACAAGTGGCAGTTGGGATACAAGTGCACGCATCATCTCCAGTCAATTCTCAGACTGTGCTTGACTTGTGCAAGAGGTCAACTGCTTGAGTTCCTGCACCTCTTCTAGAATATTATCTCAAAAGCATTATGGAGTTCCTGCACCTAAATATAAACAGTACCGGCACCCAAAAGGAGTAGGCTACCGGCACCTATTTCAGTCCAAGTCGAGCACTAGGCAGACTAGAGTGATCCCTATCAAACACCACAGCAAGTGGCCACTTCATAAAGGGCTTCTGGGCCAAGTTTTCTTTCAACATAATAATGGTCAAGTTCATTTTGCATGGCCCGGTGCCCCCGGGTAGGCAGAGTTTGCTCATTTTAGACCATTCCATTGGTCCTTAATGTGAAATCTCTACCCACCCGGGGCATCGGCGCCTGGGGCCATGCAAAACCAACTCCACCATTTGTTAATGTGTTGTCTTATGTAAACAAGTCCGAGGTGCAGGTCTGTGGGCAGGTCTGTCTAACTGTATGTGTTCTTCGGTATGATTAGATAGAGCGCAATCTGCACCGCTGTTTCTCGGTGCATGACAATTCTCCGTAGGCGCTACAATCCCTTTATAGTGGGCATGATTGAAATCAAAACCCAACCCCAAATAAGTCGTGACGAACTCGTTAGACAAATATCACACTACTTTGTTTTGGAATAATACTGACTTTATGCCCAAAATTATCATACTTACACATTTTGGTCAATTTTGACACTGGAATACATGTTTGACTAATGCCACATTTCAACCAGAGAAGTTGGTTCTTGCATTCAGGTGCACTTTAACTTCAGTCATGTTCAAAACAGAACGGTAGGAGGGATAGACAACAATGCAACGTCACATACTCTAGGTGCAATACACATGAAGGCCACTAGATGGGGACCTAGTCCCACTAACAGGTAGTCCCTGTAACACCAAAGTTGGCTAATTTTGTAGTCATGAAAGGTTGCTAGTTCAAATCCCGAGCTGACTAAATGAACATTTTGGCCATCTGCCCTTGAGCAAAGTGCTTAACCCAAAATGCTCCTGTAAGTCACTCTGGATAAGAGCGTCTGCTAAATTACTCAAATTTAAATGTGATCTCTTTTTCCGCCCACCAGGAACATTGGACGCCATATCTTCTCGCCTCTTGTCATCTCTCGTCACTCCTTCCAGGAATCATACTAACCTCCCTGACCTCTCACTTCTTTCTATCACTTGCCTCCTTCCTGGAACCATGGTAACCACCTGTCTTCTCTCATCTCTCCTCCTTCCAGGAACCATAGTAACCACCTCTCTCCTCTCATCTCTCCTCCTTCCAGGAACCATAGTAACCACCTGTCTTCTCTCATCTCTCCTCCTTCCAGGAACCATAGTAACCACCTCTCTCCTCTCATCTCTCCTCCTTCCAGGAACCATAGTAACCACCTGTCTTCTCTCATCTCTCCTCCTTCCAGGAACCATAGTAACCACCTGTCTTCTCTCATCTCTCCTCCTTCCAGGAACCATAGTAACCACCTGTCTTCTCTCCTCCTTCCAGGAACCATAGTAACCACCTGTCTTCTCTCATCTCTCCTCCTTCCTGGAACCATAGTAACCACCTGTCCTCTCTTTTTCATCCTACCAGGAACCAGAAGAAGGAAGCAGAGTGTAACATGGCCATGGGTCAGTGGAGGAACTTGGAGGCGGTCCTCAACTCTAAAGACGCAGAGCTGGCCAATCAACTGGCAGATAACAGAAGACAGGCGGATGACGTCACTGACCTACAGGCCCAGGTGGCCAATGTAAGGACTAGACTGCCATCTATAGGCCTTCTAGTGAGGTTAATTTAATGTTTTGTTTAAAGTTAAATACAATTAAACCAACACCACATACAGATGTTTTTGCAGCATTTTGACAGTGTTATGCATCAGGTTCTGTGTCGGTGTGAACGCAACTCTGAGAAGGAGTGGGTGACAACGCAAAAGGCATTAAACAGCATCAGACAAAACAAAGTATATTCTGCCTAGAGATGCGCTGATTCAACCTTTTGATTCTCCTGTTATGATTTTTTTTTTTAAATAGTCTAAAGCTAACTAGTTTGGCTAGCCATAGGTTTAAGCTGGTACTAGTGTAGGTTGGCTAACATTAGCTTGCGAGCATCTACTGAGAAGACGCTTATGGGCTGTTATGAGACGTGGCTAGGTAATTTATGAGGGGGGTTGCTTCGTTTTGGCTAAATGTTAAGTCCTTGAATGCAAAAGGTGATCTCTGACTCCTTGTCTCAGTTGGAGTGTGCGCTGGCGGAGACTAAGACCCAGCTGAACTCTGAGATGTTGAGGAGGGTGGACCTGGAGAACCAGGTGCAGACGCTACGGGAACAGCTGGAGTTCCAGAGACACATTGGCGAACAGGTAACACACACACACACTTGACAAACACACACACACTGCAGTAACTGCTGCATAAGAAAGACATCACATGTGGCCCACTATTACCACAGAAGTCAGATTGATTGGTTGTTGAAGTGGGTAACTATTGACAAATACTAATAATAGTAAGATATCAAACTCAATGTTGTCTCTGCCTGTCTTTCTAGGAGGTGTGGGGTATCCACAGCCTGCAGGAGGGAAGGGGTTAATGAAGTGGTTGGGGTAGGAGGGTGAGAAGAAATGGTTA
This sequence comes from Salvelinus alpinus, assembly GCF_045679555.1. Lineage (NCBI taxonomy): Eukaryota > Metazoa > Chordata > Actinopteri > Salmoniformes > Salmonidae > Salvelinus > Salvelinus alpinus. The sequence continues at coordinate 20,639,761 of NC_092090.1, forward strand.
AGAGCTGGGGATTGAAATGGAATGTGGCCCATGTCGTTTCCTCCATGTTGAGTAGAAGGGGTTGTGGTGGTGGGGGGGGGGGATAGGGTCTGGGAGAGGACTAGGGGTTAGAATAGAATGTGGCCCATGTCGTCTTCCTGCGGTAGGCGTGTGCGTCTGTTCATGTCGGTGTGTGTGTGTGTGTGTGCGCGCGCACACGTGTGTGTGTAGGAGGTCAGGGAGATCCGGAGCAGACACGAGAGTCGCCTGGTGGAGGTGGATTCTGGGAGACAGAAAGAATTTGAGAGTAAGTTGGCCGAGGCCATGCAGCAGCTACGGCAGGAGCACGATGGACAAATCCAGCAGTATAAAGAGGATCTGGAGAAGAATTTCAATGCCAAGGTACTCACACTCTCTTTCTTTCACTCTCTCCCTGTCTCTTTTTTTAAATAGATCATATATCCCCAGCCCTACCTCCCCTAATTGGAGTAAACTAATGGACAACAACAGTTAGGCTTCTACTTCCAGCTTATTGTTTTTGGGTTAAGTGCTTTGCTCAAGGGCAGATCGTTTTAGTCCCACCCAGCAATCCTCAACCAATCCCATCTATCTCAGAAGACCATTCAGTTTTGATTTCTATATGCCATATATTTTTCAACTATGCTGTGATGTTTAACACAGTTCTGAACCTATGTACATTTTACAGACACAGTATATTTTAGATTATGTTGAGGTTTGTGTGTATGTACAATACCAGTCAAAAATTTGGACAACCCTACTCATTCAAGGTTGTATTTGTTTTATTTGTACTATTTTCTACATTGTAGGATAATAGTGAACACATCAAAACTATGAAAGAACACATATGGAATCATGTAGTAACCAGAAAAGTGTTAAACAAATCAAAATATATTTGATATTCTTCAAAGTAGCCAACCTTTGGCTTGATGACAGCTTTCCACACTCTTGGCATTCTCTCAACCAGCTTCACCTAGAATACTTTTCCAACAGTCTTGAATGAGTTCCCACATGCTGAGCACTTGTTGGCTACTTTTCCTTCACTCTGCGGTCCAACTCATCCCAAACATCTCAATTTGCTTGAGGTTGGGGAATTGTGTAGGCCAGGTCATCTGATGCACACTCCATCACTCCTTCTTGGTCAAATAGCTCTTACACAGCCTGGAGGTGTGTTGGGTCATTGTCCTGTTGAAAAACAAATGATAGTCCCACTAAGCGCAAACCAGATGGGATGGCGTATCGCTGCAGAATGCTGTGGTAGCCATGCTGGTTAAGTGGGCCTTGAATTCTAAATAAATCGCAGTGTCACCAGAAAAGCACCATCACACCACCTCCTCCATGCTCCACGGTGGGAACCACACATGCAGAAATCATCCCCTCACCTACTCTGCGGCGGTTGGAACCCAAATCTCAAATTTGGACTCCTCAGACCAAAAGACACATTCCACCGGTCTAATGTCCATTGCTTGTGTTTCTTGGCCAAGCAAGTCTCTTCTTCTTATTGGTGTCCTTTTAGTAGTGGTTTCTTTGCAGCAATTCACCATGAAGGCCTGATTCATGCAGTCTCCTCTGAACAGTTGATATTGCGATGTGTCTGTTACTTGAACTCTGTGAAGCATTTATTTGGACTGCAATCGGAGGCTGGTAACTCTAATGAACTTATCTTCTGCAGCAGAGGTAACTCTGGGTCTTCCACTCCTGTGGTGGTCCTCATGAGAGCCTGTTTCATCAAAGCGCTTGATGGTTCTTGTGACTGCACTTGAAGAAACTTTCAAAGTTCTTTACATTTTCCTCATTGATTGACATTCATGTCTTAAAGTAATGATGGACTGTAATTTTTCTTTGCTTATTTGAGCTGTTCTTGCCATAATATGGTCTTACCAAATAGTGTGATCTTCTGTATACCACCCCAACCTTGTCACAACACAACTGATTGGCTCAAACGCATTAAGAAGGAAATAAATTCCACTATTTAACTTTTAACAAGGCACACCTGTTAATTGAAATGCATTCCTGGTGACTACCTCATGAAGCTGGTCCGGAGTGGCGCAGCAGTCTAAGGCACTACGTTGTTGTGCTAGAAGAAGCACTACAGACCTGGGTTCGATCCCGGGCTGTATCACAACCAGCCGTGATCGGGAGACCCATAGGGCGGCGCACAATTGGCTCAGCGTCGTCTGGGTTAGGGGAGGGTTTGGCCGGGGGGGCTTTACAAGTAGGCCGTCATTGTAAATACGAATTAGTTCTCAACTGACTTGCCTAGTTACATTTTTTTTTTTTTACTGGTTGAGAGAATGCCAAGTGTGCAAAGCTGTCATCAAGCCAAAGGGTGGCTACTTCTCAAATATATCTCAAATATAAAATATATTTTGATTTAACACTTTTCTTTGGTTATTACATGATTCCATGTGTGTTATTTCATTGTTTTGTTGTCTTCACTATTATTCTACAATGTAGAAAACAGTAAAAAATGAAGAAAAACCCTTGAATGAGTAGGTGTGTCCAAACTTTTGACTGGCACTGTGTGTGTTGCTGGTGTATATCTGAATGTGTGTTTCTCAGCGAGAGCTGTGTGTCAGGGAGTCGCGGTGTGTGTCGTGCACACTGTTAGAGCAGGAGTGCATGATGACGGAAGAGAAAAGAGGAGTGAGGAAGATGACAGTGCAGATTAGGGAGAGCTTTGTCCAGCTGATAAAGGTATTCTCACCGGTCCAGCCTGTGTTAGGTAGAAGTGTCGTCATATTGTAGCCAATAGCAAACACTTGAGGTACACCTTATTTGGCTTGCTCTGTAAAATGGAACCAACAGACTTGTCTCAAAGTGCAAACCCAGTCCACCACATGTACTGGTCAAATCAAGTTCACCTCAAGTACTCAACATGTATGCAGTTGACTCTGGTATGTTAGGTACCTCTACTCATATGATGAAGTTATTTAGAAACATTGCTGTAAATCCGAATTATTATTTTTCTCTTTTTTTCTTCAAATTTGTTGCTTATGGTAAACATATAATGTAGCTCAGTCTCATGTCAAATCATATGACATTAACACATTGCTTTTCATTTGGTGTGTATGTAACGTGTGTGTTGACAGCTGGAGAATGCCCATCAGACGGCGCTGAAGAGTAGTGACTTTGCCTCGTCCACCAGAGAGGAGCTGTCTGGCACCAAGCTCCGCATCGAGACCCTCTCCTCACAACTCAATCACTTCCAAAAACAGGTACTTGCTGTATGTGTGTAGGGTACGTTTGCCCATAGATGCTGATCTTGGGTCAGTTTTGCATTTCCCCCACTAATGGTTATGCTTAGGATTGGGGAAGTGAAGCTGATCCTAGATCTGTAGCTAGGGAATACTTCACCCCGGAGGTGTGTCTGAGTGACATTCCAGAAACCGGTACCTACCAGGCTGATGCTAGGGCTTTACTATAGTACAAGAACATTTGACTGGTTTCAGACTGAAAAACAACAGACTAGAGAAATAATAAGGCTTTTGATGTTGGAGATCACTATGTAGAGTCGTGGCCAAAAGTTTTGAGAATGACAAATATACATTTTCACAAAGTCTGCTGCCTCAGTTTGTATGATGGCAATTTGCATATACTCCAGAATGTTATGAAGAGTGATCAGATGAATTGCAATTAATTGCAAAGTCCCTCTTTGCCATGCAAATTAACTGAATCCCCCAAAAAACATTTCCACTCCATTTCAGTCCTGCCACGAAAGGACCAGCTGACATCATGGTGTCGTACTTTAAACTTTTGGCCACGACTGTATGTTGACTGGTGTCAGGGAGTCTGAAAGTTGTGTGTGGATGACTTTCTCACAACCCCTATTTCCGTCTGAATCTTCTCTCTCTGTCTCCTCCCCTCCCCCTCTATCTCCCCTCAGAACGGGGCCTTAGAGGGGCGTGTGCGGGAGCTGGAGCGGACCCTGGACCGGGAGCGTGAGGTGTGGCAGCAGCGACTGAGCCACAAGGACGAGGAGATGTCGGCCATGCGGGCCCAGATGCAGAGCCAGCTGGAGGACTACGAGCAGCTGCTGGATGTCAAGCTGGCCCTGGACATGGAGATCAACGCCTACCGCAAGATGCTGGAGGGAGAGGAGCAGAGGTGAGGAGGAAATAGAGAGAGACTAGGGAGAGGAGGTGAGGAGGAAATAGAGAGAGACTAGGGAGAGGAGGTGAGGAGGAAATAGAGAGAGACTAGGGAGAGGAGGTGAGGGGGGCGTAGAGAGAGACTGGAGGGAGAGGAGGTGAGGGGGGCGTAGAGAGAGACTGGAGGGAGAGGAGGTGAGGGGGGTAGAGAGATACTGGAGGGAGAGGAGGTGAGGGGGGCGTAGAGACTAGGGAGAGGATGTGGGGGGGGTAGAGCGAGCCTGGAGGGAGAGGAGGTGAGGGGGGGTAGAGAGACTGGAGGGAGAGGAGGTGAGGGGGGGTAGAGAGAGACTGGAGGGAGAGGAAATGAGGGGGGGTCGAGCGAGCCTGGAGGTGAGGGGGGGTAGAGAGAGACTGGAGGGAGGGGGGGTAGAGAGAGACTGTAGGGAGAGGAGGTGAGGGGGGATAGAGAGAGACTGTAGAGAGAGGAGGTGAGGGGGGGTAGAGCGAGCCTGGAGGGAGAGGAAATGAGGGGGGCGTAGAAAGAGACTGGAGGGAGAGGAGGTGAGGGGGGCGTAGAGACTAGGGAGAGGAGGTGAGGGGGGGGTAGAGCGAGCCTGGAGGGGGAGGAGGTGAGGGGGGGTAGAGAGAGACTGGAGGGAGAGGAGGTGAGGGGGGGATAGAGAGAGACTGTAGGGAGAGGAGGTGAGGGGGGTAGAGAGAGACTGGAGGTGAGGGGGGGATAGAGAGAGACTGGAGGTGAGGGGGGGATAGAGAGAGACTGTAGGGAGAGGGGGGGATAGAGAGAGACTGGAGGTGAGGGGGGTAGAGCAGGTGAGGGGAAATGGGGACATTAGTGAGGGTACGGTTTACATGCAGGTGCGTGCCTTCACACGCATACAAACGTACGTACACCTCAGATCTGGTTCAAATATGTTTTGAAATGGTGAATTCTAGTAAAGCAAATCTATTCTGAATTATTCAAATCTTTGGGGTCAACCTTAATTTGAACCCGGATCTGGCACACACACACACACACACACACACACACGGTTACAAGGTCCTTTCACCAAACATTTAAAAAACTAAGAGGACCAAGACACTCTTCATATAATTAGTTAAAAAGCCTATATTTAAACTGGCCTTCATCAGGGAGTTACAATGATAACCAGCCTTCTTTTGAACAAACCATCTCCTACTTAACCCTGATTTGAAGAGGAAGGGGTTACAGGAGTCATTGGTGGACAACATAGTGAACGCCATTTCCATTTCAGTCATTTAGCAGATCTCTTATCCAGAGGGACTTAGGAGTGAGAGCTTACATTTTCTTACTTGTTCGTACTGGTCCTCTGTGGGAATCGAACCCACAACCCTGGTGTTGCATGTGCCATGCTCTACCATCTGAGCCACACGGCAGTAGGAAATATAAATTTAAAATTGTGATGTAGATATATTATCAAAAATGCATATTAAGGTTAGAAGTATTAGAAAAGACAAAGTAGTCGTGGTCTTGAATAGGAGAGGGTACATTTAGTGAGAGCAAGGGAGTCATACATAAAACAAGTCACTAGATGGCAGCAAAGATGGAGCACAGTAGATAAAACAGAAACCAGGGTTTCCCAAACATCTTCCTGACGTTGTTCTGTGTTTCCAGACTCCACCTCTCCCCGAGCCCCTCCCAGCATGGGGCCGTGGCACGCACGCACGGACACGGCGCTCGCCGAGTTGTCCGTGGGAAGAAACGCAAGAATGAAGGTGGCACGGGGTCCTCGCCAGCCTACAAGGTCTCGCAGCACGCCAAGGCCCACAGTCACATGATGGTGTCGGAGATAGACCTGAAGGGGAACTACGTCACGCTGAAGAACAACTCTGAGAAGGTACCTACCTACTGCCTTGCTCTGACCATTTAGAAGGAGTGTCTGTAAACTTAACACCCGCTCTGACCAGTTAAAGATGGAATCCACAGTAGGGGGAAACGGTGCCACTGGCCGCCACACCAGCATTGTTATTGTTGTTGCTGAGCTGAGGAGCTTCGTGCAGCATGGTTATGAAATGCAGTACATATTGTGCTCTTCTATCGTGCGTGCGTTGATGTCAGAGATGGAAATAAGTGTTTGTAATTTCTTTGTTGTAATATCACAAAAGGACAAGGCAGTTTGACCATTGAATCCTTAAAGTACCTACCGCCTCGCTTCGACCAATCAGACGGTGTTGAGTGAATCTGAAGCTCTACGTCTCTACTTAGTGCACTACTTTGAGTCTAAAGTCACCCAGGTCACTGGTTAACCAGTAGAGTCTCTAAAGTCACCCAGGCCACTGGTTAACCAGTAGAGTACTAGATGAGGGATAGGGTGTCATTGAGAGTCTCTTTAAGTCCAGTGTTTTGTGTTTACTAACCTGTGTTTTGTGTCATTGCAATGCAAATGTATCCTGACAACGATTCCAGTCTCTGAAACTGTGTGAAAGATCTGGGTTGTGTTCAGTAGGGCGAAGCGTTTTTAAACCGGAGGTGCTACTTGAATTGTCCAATTTAGAAAAGAGACCATTGTTTTCCATTGCAAAACATTTTGCTCCAGTATGCCCAGCTCAACGTGCCGCTGTCCCCAATCTGAATTTCATCTGGGTCGTATTCATTAGGGCTCACCGTTGTAAACATTTTGCAACAGAACAAGCAGTCCTTATTGGACATGCCTAATGAATACGACCTGGCTGTTTTTTTTCTGCTGTTCCAGGAGCAGCCACTAGGAGGCTGGGTGGTGAGGAGGAGTCACCTGGACTCTCCTGAACTGTTCTTCCAGATCCCCTCTTCCTACATACTGGCTGGGGGCAACACCCTCACTGTGAGTACATGCATGCACCTAATACACACATACACACACATGTATGTATTGGGGGAAACTAACCAGGCCTCCATATACAATGGTCCTCATCTCCAAAAATGATTAGTAAAACTGAAATAACATTTAAAACATGCATTGTTGCCAGCTGACCGTGTGGGACTGTGATTGTGTGTGTCAGATCTGGGGTTCAGAGGCAGGCGGAGAGGCCTCTCCAGGTGACCTGGTCATGAAGAACCAGAGGAACTGGGGTCCGGTCAACAATGTGATTGTCACCCTACTGAACCCAGATGAAGAGGTGACCGACCCATACTTACTGGCCACCACGACCCAGTCCACTGGCCCAATCTACTTAATACATTTCTATATGTTAATGCACCAGGGGAAATCAAGTTAATTTCATTCATATCCTTGTACACGGGTGAATATAGTTAATTTGATTTCTGTCCTTGTGCACTTCTCTAATAGCCATGTTGCAAAGATCTTTAAGCTCCTAAGCTCGCAGAGATGTCTGTTGCATTTCAGGTTGTCTTCATTGCAGCTGTGCTGTGTAGATGGATCTAGGGGCATATGTATCAAACCTCTCAACTTTTTACATCACAATGAATACGATGACATGGACAGAGGGGGACCTGATCCTAGATCAGCACTCCTACTCTGAGACACTTGATATCTCACAAGACCTGGAGAAGTGTTTTGTGTCTCACGAACCACACAAATTATGATTTAAGCACCCTGCAAATAAGATGAACTGGAATGCAACCATTAATGTAAGGAATTTGCAGCAGGGTGAAGTTTTCTCTAGGTTTAGATCTAGGATCAGCTTCCCCTCCACCAGTTCAAATCTTAACCGTTAGTGGGGGAAATGTAAAACTGACTCAAAATCAGTGTCTAGGGGGAAACCTCACCCTACTCCAATCGGCTCAGCTGTGAGCGGATGTTTGATGTTGATTGGCTGTCATCATCACTAGGAGACCGCAGAGCTGCGTGTGCAGGAGAGAGGAGAGGAAGACTCCGATGTGGAGGTTGATGAAGAGTTATTGGAAGGGAGTGATGTTCACTACATCAGGAGACAGGTAAACACACACACACCAGGAGATGTGCAAATCCACACTGATCTGTCCATACATACATACATACATACATACATACATACATACATACATACATACATACATACATACATACATACATACATACATACATACATACATACATACATACATACATACATAGACACATGCCTCAGAAAACCTCTAAACATACAGACACACACGCTGCTCCTCCGCAGACAGGTAAATGCTGTACCCAGGCCTGTACCCAGGGGAAACTGATCAGTACTGTGTTTTTGATCTCCATTCCCCTTGATGGAAAAGCCCAAGAGAAGGAAAAGGAAGTGCTGTCTGGTGTTGTGAACAGCCTGTCTCATGACACACAGACCGATGGAGGTGAGGAGGTGACTGCCTACAGCGTGGCTGTTGACTCCCTGGATGTGTCCCAAATCGCCCCCTATTCCCTATATAGTGCACTATAAAGAAGAGGGTGCCATTTGGGTCGAAGCCCCTGTTTGTCTAATCCCTACTACAGCTCTTGTTAACGCTCCATAACCTAACCTGTAGGGTGCCATAGTAAGTCCCATATGACATTCTATTCCCTATATAGGGCACTTGTTATGGCTTTTGTGGGGTCTAACATTCTAAATAGCCATTTCTTTTAGACACAAATGCAGGTACTGGAGGTTCCAACTCATTTCCCATTTATCCAGAAATCCAATCAATACGTGTGAGTTCCTGATTGCAATGATCTTCACAAATGTACAACACACAAGGTCTGGCTCTTTCACACAGTTGCAGGATTGGGTAATGAAGACATTCCTTGTATTCCAGGTATTTTGAACAAAGCTGCTGATGATGATGATGGCAAAATGATATTAAAAAATGGCACTCAAATGATCAGATGCCAAACAAAATTACATGGTTGAAAGCTCTCTGCTTGGCGTCTATCAGCCTATTCCAATTGCTGACTGGCACCATACACATTTCTAATACATAATCCTTAATCATTTCAAAATGTTCTTTTAATATCAAAATGGTTCTTAGAGCACTACTTTTGAACAGAGCCTGTGGGCTTAAGTACAGCCTAGGGTGCATCCAAAATGAAGTGGCCTGCAACACCTCATTGCAAATGGCTGCTGTTCCTCCCTTGTGATGACATAGCTTGCTGTGTGTTCCTCACCCCTGCATGAACTGTGCTTGCTGTGTGCTGGCCAACATTATGAGTCTAATTGTTTGTGTGAGGGGTGTGAGTGATCATTGCTGTACTACTTGTATGTTTGAGTGTGTGCACGAGGCATGTGTCAGGAGGCTGAGCGTTTGTATTTCTTCACTGACATTGTGAGGCTGTGTTCTATGTTTTCCAGGCGCCGGGGGGAACAAACGAGAGTTGCTCCGTTATGTAACTCCACCCTCCTCCTTTCACAATTCTGACCTGAGAATGCTGCATCCGACCCGGGAATTCCCGGGAATACCACTGGAAAGGCTACAATGACATCCTATTCCCTACATAGTGCGTTACTTTGCCATGAACCATAGCGTGGGCACTGCACAGGGAAGTGGGTGTCATTTGACACTGGCCGTGTCACCAATGGTATTATTTATGTGCCCTGTGGGAGCTTGATGGTGATTTGGGAGCACTGCTACACAAATGTGTGGGATTTCAATGCATATTTTTCCTAAACTAATGCAAGAGTTTGGCTGGTTGTGTAGTTGCCTGTACCTGGAAAAATAATGGGTCTAGTCAACTCCTATGGTCATTTGTCTAAACAGCACAGGCAGATCTGGGACCAGGCTTGTATTCTTTAAGCAGCAACATGGCATTTGTCCTGCTATTCTGGCGTTCGTCACACGTCTCTCCTCCCGCTTGCTGTGAGTGACATTCATATGCCCCTTACAGTCTTTAAATGCGACATCCTTCAATTGTCAAAGTTTTTAAGAAAATATGTTTAATTTGTCACACAGTATGAATATGCCTTGTGTCCTGACTATGTTTAAAATCCTGGTTGGGAAAATGACAGAGATTGTTAAACTCGTATATGGTATTACAGTATGTTAGTGCTATAACTAGCTGTAAGATGAATGTTTTCTGGTATTTTTACCCTTTAACCTGCAGCACTTTTTGCCATTGAGATAGAGGAGTTATACACTGAATATATCCATCATACAATGTGGAAGTTTCTCATGTTCATTCTGAAGTATGTGGACAGGATGGTTTTCCCGTGTTTGACAGGTACTTTGGTGGCTTTGCAATATTGTTTCTCTTTAGAAAAACGACTAACTTTAACATCCTCTAAACGTCCGATTGACTGGTGAAGAAACTCAGTGTTTGCTTGTCCTTATGCACCAAAATACTTATGATTTCAATAAAGATTTTTCCTTAACTAATGTAAGTGTTTGGTTTATTGTTGGTGTGGTTTGGTATAGCCTGTGCCTGGAAAAACAATGGATAACCCTTTACATAAAATGGTCTCTTATACCTATGTAGTAATACTGAAGTTACTCTAGTAGTGATATTACAACAGTAATTAGCCACAGTGTTTGTAGTGACAAACTTAGTATGAAGTGGTACTAAAGATTTGTATAAACACCACAGATCGTCAAAGCAACATTTCTGACTTTGTGGTCCTCAGGAAAGTGTTTTCAAATGTCACTTAAAGGGACATTACACTTTCAAATCAAAGTTTGTCAGACGTTTTCAAACCTCAAAGTAATCTAATGTAAAAACGAAGCCACGTCCCGCAACATTGGTTGTTTAGAAGCAGGAAACAGGAAATTAGACAGTGTTCATCAGAGGAATATAGCTACAAATATCTAACAAACTTTTATTTGAGTGAAATGTCCTTTAAAGATGTTTGCAGGTGTAACAAAGCGTGTTTAGTGAACGACAACTAGTCATTCTAAACAAGAGTCCCAAAGTTTTTTTTTTCATAGTCTGGGAACAGGGTTGGGGAAAAACTCTGGGCCAAACATAAATTGGGAGTGGGACATCAATTTCATTGTCATTAATCTCATCACTCTTTTACAAAACAGTCTTTAGAAAAATAGTTACGTTCAACTGAGTAAGTCTCAAAGGCTGGTGTCTATAAATATATAAAAAGTATTCTTCGCAGAGGAAGGTTTGGTCCTCTGAAGGTTCCTTGGTAGAACATTTTCATCGCTGACTCCTTGATCCAAGTCTTTGTTAAAAAAGTGTAGAGACGGGGCCTGATTCTAATAGAAATGAATCTTGTATCCTTGTTGAAGCAGCATGAGGACTGGGCCCAGTCCCATTACAGCAACATCACTGTATCCTTAGAGAGATCTGGCCTGGTTTCAATCCAGCTATACCACAGTCTCCTTGCTCATGTCATTGTCTCCTTGCTGAGCGTACAGTGGATACTGGGACCAGTCCCACTCCAGCTACACCAAAGTATCCTTGCCCAGGAAACCATAGACGTTAAAACCAGTAGATGGTGATAGCGCTGACGTCATCCACGTATTCCTATGAAGGCTCCCGATGGCGCATGGAATTATTTGAATTTGAAGTGCACCATATTGCTGAATGTCGCCAAAGAATCACTAAGGATCATGGTGAAGGTGGCAGTAACTAGCAAAGGATCGTGGTCGATGTAGTTGTTTTCATCCTGCCTGAGAGAGCCTGCTCGTAGCTTTATGGTCCCTGATTGGTCTGTGTCAGCACCTGATCCTGTGTGACGTCAAATGTAGCAGTCAGAATGGATCACTATTTAATACAATTTCTCGCTTTGTAGCGAACTTTTAAATTATTCACCGTCGGGATTGAACTTGATCATAATAAACACATTTTGGAGTCCAAAACGGGCGTAGAAATATAAATGTTTGGCCGTTCTGGCGATGGTTGACATAGGCTTTTTAGGGCAGACCGGGGCTTTTGGCACCACTAGGTTGCTATGCAGTAGCCAACCAGCAGAGTTTGTGACTTCACGCTCCAGACCGGACACTGGGCACCTGTTAAATGTGACACTAGACCCAGCCCCATTCTGGCTACATCACAGTCTTCTTGCCAAAGTATCGTGGACACTGCACCCAGTTCCACTCCATCTACACCACCGTCTCCTTTCTGGTGTCCTTGCTAAGGAAGCTGAGGTTCAGTGTGTGGTGTGTGTGCATGGTTCGTGCTGGTCGGGGGATCTGTAGCCTAACTCTCTGGTCTGTCTGTTTCCACGTCCTGAACAGGTGGATGTGATAGCGCAGCGACACCTGGTGGTGGAAGAGAGCAGTTGATTTTTACCAGACAGTGGCTTAAAGGGACATTTTTTAAATATTCAACTTCATGTTCACTCCAGCACCACCCCAACATCAACATATGTGAAAACGGAGCATTTCTATGTTTTGTATTAATAAAGATAGACGTAGATAAGTGTTTCCAATGACAACCAATTGGTAGGCAATTAGTAGGCAATGCCTACTCATAATTGGTTAAAATCACATGATGCACACAGATGTCATTGGAAACGTTTATCTTCCTCTATCTTTTTACTACAAAACATAGAAACGCACCATTTTCACACATGTTGATGTTGCGGTGGTGCCGGAGATGATGAGTATGACAAGGGAAAACTGGGACATTTCTCTTTAAGTCAGGGAAGTTTGTAGTGGCTGTTCTAAAAAAACAGAACCATGGATTACAATCTCTCCTGGTGCATAGACTACCTTCAGGGTGAGGAACCAGCTAACATTAAGTTGTAAAATACTTAACTTCCCCTTTAATTTAAACACAGGTGACTTCACTTATGCAAGCTGTGTTTGTTTACTTCCCCAACCAGGGCCATGTTGATTAGGCACCAAACTGAAGAAACGGACAGCAAAGATGGTGGATAATGAAGACGTCGCACAAAGTCAGTTAATCATTGCTTCCTGTCTGTGTAAGTGGGCGTTCCCTCTCTCGCTTGAGCATGCTTTCCACGTGAGCGTACATAGGTAAGCATGCACAAAGATGCTCACTTGAGAGAGGGAACGTCCACTTACACATACAGGAACCTTGAAAAATATTTTAAATGGGAAACTGCCCAATAACAGCTGGCTTTGGTTTACACTATCATCTCTGACAGATTGTAATGAATGGAAGTCTATGGGATCAGCTAGCGTCAGCACAATCAGCTAGCTGATCCCATAGACTTTGTCATTGCGCTAACGCTAGTTAGCATTGGTGAAACTACCTCTAGCTTTCTTTATACTGGCCACAGAGACTTAAACATGTGTCCATGAGTTCAGCTGACTGGGGAACTAGAAACAATCTTGCATTAACCCTTTAATAATTATAGTATTATTAGTAATTCTATTGACTTTTTACCATTATTTACCATTACTATTTACTATTTACCATTACACTATATACCAGTGGAGGCTGGTGGGAGGAGCTATAGGAGGACGGGCTCATTGTAATGGCTGGAACGGAAGAAATGGAACGGAGTCAAACATGGTTTCTGTGTGTTTGATACCGTTCCATTTATTCCATTCCAGCCTGTCCTCCTATAGCTCCTCCCACCAGCCTCCACTGCTATACACAATCCCAATGTAACCCCAACCCACAACAGCCCCAACAACTCACCACAGTCCAGAAGCAGTAGATGGTGAAGAGAGCCAGGGTGAGCACCATGAGTCCAACAGCCTCCATACTGTTACTGAAATACAGGTCCATGGCACCCTGCACACACAGCCATCCTGATAGGCTAGCCAGCGGCGTGATGAACAGGAAGCAGATGACGTCACCGCAGAGCGTCCGTCTCTGGTGCTGCATGGCTGGTGAGCCCAGCCACTGAGAAAGGGAGGGAGGGAGAGAGGGGATGTACTGTAATTAGAATGGATACAATGACGGTAATATCAGTTCAATTCAAAATGACATTAAGCATTGCATGATTTCATATGTGCCATTCACTGACACTGAGAGGAGGCCAGGGAACATAAAGTTAGAGTGGGTAGACCAGACAACAGAACAATCTAAATCACTGTTATGTACAAGTACAGTATCTACAGTAGATGGTGTTGGTTTTGGGCTTTTGGATGAGTATCGAAAATCACATTTCACTTTAGAATTTGAGACTTTAAAATGTTAACCACTGAATATCGAACCCTTTGGTGATGATCCAGGCCATATCTCCATTCATCTGTCAGATCAGCTGTTGTTTTCTCTCCTACTCCGTGTGTGTGTGTGTGTGTGTGTGTGTGTGTGTGTGTGTGTGTGTGTGTGTGTGTGTGTGTGTGTGTGTGTGTGTGTGTGTGTGTGTGTGTGTGTGTGTGTGTGTGTGTGTGTCCCTCGTACATTAGCTCCCTCCATACAACACATGGTTCTTAACAGATTACCCGGTGCCAGTGGCCAACACACATGCGATAGGCTGGGAGGAGACCATTAATACAAGACGACGTAATGTCCTATCCTGTCCTGAGGAATCTCATAGAGATGCATTACAAAGCTCATATCTTTGCAATGGCTGCTTTTGTTTCAGCATGGGCAGTGCCATTGTGGGCAATGCTGTCTCCATTTAAAGTAGACAATCTCCTCTTTTTCTACTTCTGAGAGTGAATTGCCAGTTTGTAAATAAACTGAAAAGGTGCATAGCACCACTTATTGTGCTGGAGTGTGTATAATCTGGAAGTATAGGCTGAAGCCAAGGTTGGTTATTCACTGCCACCTGCCATTATGGAATGTTTTCTCAGGAATATATTTCATTGGCTGAACCCTTCTGCTGACCTGGATGAAATTCTGGGATCCTTCCTTAAGCCATTGCAAGTCCCACCCAGTTGACTACTTCACAATGATGAAAGCCCTTGATATCGCTGTGCCCATGCTAAAACAGTGTTTGGGCCAAGTGAACCATCTATCAAACTCTATGGAGCAGCTACAGCTAGTGACAGGAAACACCGTCTAATCTGTTTCTCAGGCTAAGTGGCTTTACTGGTAAAAGCAGTCAGTGACATCAGACACTCCAATGTGAATCCAGCTAGGGGCTCTGTTCAGGAGGGTGAATTGTTACACAATGGCCAGATAGAAATTTATTGAATAGAATAGATAGGGTTATGTGGACTGTAGAATAGGGAATCGTTGCAGTTCTACACATTATATATCTATCTGCAACCTGAATAATGTTTGTTTTCTTCTCTTCTATGAAGACTCCATCTTTGAGACAGCAGTTTGTATATTCCTTAATGGGTTTGAAATTAAGTGACATGCGGGTTGGGGTAAATTCCATTTCAATTGAGTCAATTCAGGAAGTGAATTGAAAGTGACCTCAACCCTGATAAATTGAGACTGCATAATATAGTTGATGTCCAGTGCATACGGAAAGTACTTTTTCCACATTTTGTTACTACACAGTCTTATTCTAAAATGTATTAAACCCCCCCCCCCCCCCCCCCATCAATCTTCACACTATACCCCATAATAACAAAGAAGAAAATTGAATTTTTAGCAAAGTTAATCAAATAAAAAAACTGAAAATATCACATTTACATGAATATTCAGACCCTTTACTCAGTACTTTGTTGAAGCACCTTTGGCAGCATCGCTGCACAGCTATTTTCAAGTCTCTGCAGAGATGTTTGATCGGGTTCAAGTCCGGGCTCTGGCTGGACCACTCAAGGACATTCAGAGACTTGTCCCGAAGCTACTCCTGCTTTGTCTTGACTGTGTGCTTTGGGTCGCGGTCCTATTGGAAGGTGAACCGTTGCCCATGTCTGAGGTCCTGAGCGCTCTGGAACAAGTTTTCATCAAGGTTCTTTCTGTACTTTGCTCCGTTCAGCTTTCCCTCGATCCTGATAATTCTCCCAGTCCCTGCCTCTGAAAAATATCCCCACAGCATGATGCTGCCACCACCATGCTTCACTGTAGGGATGGTGCCAGGTTTCCTCCAGATGTGACACTTGGCATTCAGGCCAAAGAGTTGTGTCTTGGTTCATCAGACCAGAGAATCTTGTTTCTCATGTTCTGAGTCCTTTAGGTGCCTTTTGGCAAACTCCAAGCGAGCTGTCATGTGCCTTTTACTGAGGAGTGGCTTCCGTCTGGCCACTCTACCATAAAGGCCTGATTGGTGGAGTGCTGCAGAGATGGTTGTCGTTCTGGAAGGTTCTACCATCTCCACAGAGGAGCTTTGTCAGAGTGACAATCGGGTTTTTGGTCACCTCCCTGACCAATGCCCTTCTTCCCGATTGCTCAGTTTGGCTGGGCGCCTAGCTCTAAGAAGAGTCTTGGTGGTTCCAAACTTCTTCTATTTAAGAATGATGGACGTCACTGTGTTCTTGGGGACCTTCAATGCTACAGAAATGTTTTGGTACCCTTCCCCAGATCTGTGTCTTAACACAATCCTGTCTTGGAGCACTACGGACAATTCCTTCGATCTCATGGCTTGGTTTTTGCTCTGACATGCACTGTCAACTGTGAGACCTTTTATAGACAGGTGTGTGCCTTTCCAAATCATGTCCAATCAATTTAATTTACCACAGGTGGACTCCAATCAAGTTGTAGAAACATCTCAAGGATGATCAATGGAAACAGGATGCACCTGAGCTTGATTTCGAGTCTCATAGCAAAGGGTCTGAATACTTATGTAAATAAGGTATTTTAAAAAACATATACAATTGCAAAAAAATTCCCCGAAAACTTTTTTCGCTTTGTCATTATGGGGTATTGTATGTAGATTAAAAAGGAAAAAATATAATTCAATCAATTTTAGAATAAGGGTGGTCTGAATACTTTCCAAATGCACTGTATGTGATGACTATTGTACTGTAGTTTTATGGTGTTTTTTTATGACATCTATTTTGTACCACGTTTGACTCCGTTCAATTAATTGCAGTCCAACCATTAATTACAATGAGGCCGTCCTACTATAGCTCCCCCCAACCAGCCTCCTCTGGTGTGTGCACCCTTTCTCCCGGAAGTGCACATGTGTGTGTTTGCTTATGAGTGTGTGTTTGTTAGTGTATGTGTGCTTGAGCGTGTGTGTTTGCTTGCATGTGTCTATGCCTTCATGCATGTGAGTGCATATGTCTCCGTCTCACCTAACGCCACAATAAAACTTCCATGAAGTACAGATCTATGATCAGCTTCCCCTCCCTTATTCCTAACCTTAATCAATAGTGGGGGGAAATGCTAAACTGACCCAAGATCAGCGTCTAGGGGTAACTTCACCCTACTCTTTCTCCCCTACCTCAGTGAGCGGCTTGGGCAGTCTCTCCAGGGAGTACTGGTGGTGGCAGAGTTCACAGCGGCTGCTGTTGGAGGCAGTGAGCCAGTGTTCCAGGCAGGCCCGGTGGACCATGGCCAGCGTCCCTGCACACTCACAGGGGGAGAGCAGCTCCCCGACACCCCCTCCCTCGTGGCAGATACGACAGAATGGCTCCTCACTGCTAAGACTGCAGGACAACAGAGAGACAAAGTCAACACATGGCAAAACGGAGAGTCCAGGGATGAGTCCCTAATGGCACACTATTCCCTTTATACGACACCACAGGGCTCTGGTCTAAAGTAGTGCACTATATAGTGAATAAGGAGACATTTGGGACCCAGACAAGGAGCACGTAAGAGAGAGTCAATGGATGTTATTGTACATCATTTAAATCCTCTTATTAAAGGATTCTTCTATGAATAACCTCACATACAACTTCTCTAATCCCCCTCCTTCTGTACCATGTGTTCTTATCCTCTCTCTTCCTCACTGTGTTTCACTCTCTCTACCTTGCCTCCCTTTGTGGGTGTTTCTGTGTGTGTGTGTGTGTGTGTGTGTGTGGTGTGTGTCTGTTCGTTTCCTAACCCACCTGTCGGTGCTGGGGCAGTGAGTCATTGAGGGGGAGTGGCCATAGCAGTCCATCACTTCCTGGGGACAGGGGTCAGACTCCTCCCCTCGTTCCTCCTCAGGCAAGAGCTTCATTTCCCCTACAGGACTGCATACCTGCGGGCCCAGAAGCTGCTCTGGGATCATGGCTGCTACAGAGGGGGCCATTCAATCAGACTGGTGTGGGGTTCTGCAATGGTATTTGTTGGCAGGAGAATCAGTTCAAAACAATGAAGCAAGCCATGTGGCTAAATCCAGGAGTTTGACGATCCAACTGTTTGACTGTGAGGCTGATTATGGCAAAATCAACTTCCAATTTGAATTATGGCAGGAATACGCTTCCATATACAGTAAGTAGCTTTGACATAGCCACTACCAATGACCTCTACATAAGACTATTATGGAAGGTCTATGTTCAGTAGAGTGTTTAGTCAATCCCAGTCTCTGGCCAGACTGAGGGAGCTCTGCACGCTACAGCGGCTGTGAGAAGAGAGATGAATCACAACTGAAATAACACATCCTTTCTAGGTCCCTTATTTGATTATAAGTCCTTCTGTATAAGATACACTGTTAATGGAATCTAGTTACTACCATGTCAAATATAAAGATGAATTTGTTATTATATCTGAACTGCATGTACTGCTTGATGGTGGGGAAACATGTTGACACCAATCAGACTGTAATACCTATTGAAGCTAGAATCTTTAGTTGCTTCATCAATTTTTGGACTTATAAATTAATAACACTTATAAATGCTTCATGAGCTTAGTTCAACTGTTTTAACCCATCAGAACCCAAAATATAAGCTTGTTTTACTCCAATATTTGTCAACAACGTAAATGTAAACACACACTGTATAGCGTTAAAACATGGTTAAAACTATCATTTTAATACCATAGATGGTCAGTCTTTGCATCCATAGCCCTGTCTTTGAATTTGAGAGTGGTTCCATTTCTCCAGCCCTATCCCTCATATTTTTACCAAAACAAAGGCGGGGTTTCTGCTTTGTTATTGTATTAACTGCAGATTCTAGCTTTAAAGCCTAATAATGCAATGATTAATACAAAACATAACAAATGTTCAATTGAATTGACTAAATATTTGCTCATTTCAATTCATTTTTATTAATGTTTTTAAAGTTGTGTACTTCTTTCACTACCAAAGCCTTCTTGCAGAGACAGTATAGCCCACATGTTCAGTACCACGAACAATTTCACTGAATCACCAAAACAATAGCGCCAATACACCAATTTCCTAAGCTGCTACTGTAGGCACAGCCTAGATTACACCAAACACACATGGGTCATCATTCTATGAGTAGACTGCCTTTAGGGTCATGTCATTCTGTCAATCTATTAATTTCACCTCATTGTAACATTCTGTCATGAAGAGCACGTGTTGAACTTCATAATAAATCATGTTTTCCCAGGTCAAGAGGTTAAATAAAGTGGGTTCAAATCTTGATGTGGGACATGCCAAAATGGGAATTTTCTGAGGAAACAACTAATTAATTTGAATGTAAACACACTGCTAATGACATATTTAGAGAGAGAGAGAGAGAGAGAGACAGAGACAGAGACAGAGACAGAGAGGTAAACAAGTGATCTTACCATCCCAGTAGAGTTCTTCATGTCACCAGGCCTCAATAAAAAGTGTGAAGTCCTATTCTCGAGGGCTGCTTGCTCTCTCTCTCTCTCTCTCTCTCTCTCTCTCTCTCTCTCTCTCTCTCTCTCTCTCTCTCTCTCTCTCTCTCTCTCTCTCTCTCTCTCTCTCTCTCTCTCTCTCTCTCTCTCTCTCTCTCTCTCTCTCTCTCTCTCTCTCTCTCTCTCTCTCTCTCTCTCTCTCTCTCTCTCTCTCTCTCTCTCTCTCTCTCTCTCTCTCTCTCTCTTCTCTATATCCCTTTCTGTGTGAGTTTCTGTGTGTGTGAGACAGAGAGAGTGAGAAACTCAGTCGCAGCAGTTGCAGCGTGTGTGTGTGTGGCTGCAGATGAAGTATCCTGAAGGTCGACCGGTCGGCCAGGGGGGTGAGAAGAGAACAGTAAAGGATTATCTGGAGTAGAGGAGGGGAGAGGAGAGTAGCCCTCCCCCAACCTCGGCCCTGATCAGACCAGAGACACAGAAATCCTATTCACATCACAGCCAGTTACACCGGGAGCCACTCCTACTCACCATAATATCCCCATAATCCTGTTACAGACAGCCTCAACCAAGGCCCTTTCACTCATTTAGCCCGCGTCTCGGACAATATGGTAATGCTGCTAGAATAAACTTTCCATGGAGGAGCGAAGGTGGTGGCTGAGGCAAGGGTTTTGGTGTACTCTTTTATTTTGGTTGATATTATTCATTTGATAGGGAAGTACACGTGAATTCTTTGGATGAGGGAAGAGGAGTTTTGTTATACTTAATTTTTGTATTCTACGTTGACAGAGACAGTGCACTGTATAATGATGCAGTAGTTTTGTTATACTTCAGTGGTGTGTGTGTGTGTGTGTGTGTGTGTGTGTGTGTGTGTGTGTGTGTGTGTGTGCGTGTGCGTGTGCGCGTGCGCGTGTGTGTGTGAGTGTTTATGTTTCTGCACTTTAGAGAGCACACTTGCTCTGACCATCTATTCGGCCAGAGGAAATTCGAAGTGGGACGGAGATCTTTTTACCACATTCCTCATAGCAGATAAACTAAGCCTTGACTATAGAATTCAATAGGTCTGACACTCTGTCATGACTGTCAATGGAGGCAGCAGACTGTAAAGTGTTTAATACGTCTCCCACAGAGCCCACAGCTCAGACTCTCCAGTTGTCTGTGTCTGAGAGCCGACTCAATGAGCCAACGAGGGCAGGATGGAAGAAGTACTTAAGTAGGCAACAGAATGACATCAGAGGGGTGCATCACAAAGCAGGATCCTATAAGTAAGCCAGCTGACTTCGATAAACATTGATATGTACTTGGGGATTTTCTATTTTATTAGGAAGGAAGAAAATTAATTTTGGGGGGAGATATATCCAGTAAATCATACCATTATAGTTTCTAGTCAGTCTTTTTCTGTGAACTGGGATTATATGGAGTTTTTTTGTTGTTGAATATTTAGGGAAGATAGCTGGTTCTTTGATCCTGCCTTGTGACATCACTTTCTGCCTCTATCACCAAACTGAGTTTGACTTGATAAATAGATAAATAGTCAGGGTTGTTTTTCCCTCAGGTTTTGTGCAAGCAGTGATTCAGAGTTTAAAAAAAGCCAGTGTTGATTTAACCTGTTATTGTACATGTTATGGGAAAGTTGGTGTCTAAACAATTGTGTCAAGAACATTTTGAAATCATTCACAATAGGGGGAGCCTATAAACTGAGAGAACGTGAGAAAGCGCCTTCCACTGTCTGCAAGATTAGAGATTAGTAGCGAGCAGGCAAGGCCAGTAAAAGAGGCCTTTCCATTCATATCTATATGGCTTCTATTCTCATTATACGTTCACACTAAGCTCAGATGAAAGTATTGCTGGAGCACTCTGAAGAGGACTTGTTGGAGTGGAGAGAGACTTACTCTTGGACTGGCAAAGCTGGTCTCTGTGAGTTTCTCTTTCTCTGTCTCTGTCTCTGTCTCTGTCTCTGTCTCACATGCTCTCCTCCTCTCTCCTCCACCCCCCCCCCCCCCCCCACCCCCCCCACCCCTCTCCTTCTAATCCTATCTGCCATTCATTCACTGGCTGCCTCTTGACAAAGCCCAGAGGGTATAGAGAGTTCCGGACATCCTTGGGCATTCTGTCATGAACAACCGGAGAGGGTGGATAATTCCTCTGACACTGCAGCAGTAGCACACAGAACCCCAGACGCAACAGATTACCTCCCAGAATAGAAACACCAAACACAAATGATTCCCAACGTCACACCGCCTGGAAAAAATACTTCCTATTTTTATAAGGGGGGTCTGTCGAGACGGGGCTAGGGTGAGGTTGGGGGCAGGGGTTTAGGGTGAGATGGTGTTGTGTCTCGTCGCCACTCTCTCTTTCAATTCAATTTAAGGGCTTTATTGGCATGGTTAACATATGTTTACATTGTCAAAGCAAGTGAAATGGATAATAAACAAAAGTGAAATAAACAATACAAATGGACAGTAAACATTACACTCATAGAAGTTACAAAAGAATAAAGACATTTCAAATGTCATGTTATGTGCAAATAGTTAAATTACAAAAGATAAAATAAATAAACATAAATATGGGTTGTATTTACAATGGTGTTTTTTCTTCACTGGTTGACCTTTTCTTGTGGCAACAGGTCACACATCTTGCTGCAATGATGGCACACTGTGGTATTTCACCCAGTAATATGTGAGTTTATCAAAATTGGGTTTGTTTTCAAATTGTTTGTGGATCTGTGTAATCTGAGCGAAATACGTGTCTCTAATATGGTTATACATTTGGCAGGAGGTTAGGAAGTGCAACTCAGTTTCCACCTCGTTTTGTGGGCAGTGTGCACATAGCCTGTCTTTTCTTGAGAGTCAGGTCTGCCTACGGCGGCCTTTCTCAATAGCAAGGCTATGCTCACTGAGTCTGTACATAGTCAAAGCTTTCCTTAAGTTTGGGTCAGTCACAGTGGTCAGGTATTCTGCCACTGTGCACTCTCTGTTTAGGGCCAAATAGCATTCTACTTTGCTGTTTTTTTTGTTAATTCTTTCCAATGTGTCAAGTAATTATCTGTTTATTTCTCATGATTTGGTTGGGTCTAGTTGTGTTGCTGAGCTGGGGCTCTGTTGGGTGTGTTTGTGAACAGAGCCCCAGGACCAGCTTGCTTAGGGGACTCTTCTCCAGGTTCATCTCCCTGTAGGTGATATCTTTGTTATGGAAGGTTTGGGAATTGCTTCCTTTTAGGTGTTTGTAGAATTTAACGGCTCTTTTCTGGATTTTGATAATTAGCGCGTATCAGCCTAATTCTGCTCTGCATGCATTATTTGATGTTTTACGTTGTACACTGAGGATAATTTTGCAATTTGGTGTTTGTCCCATTTTGTGAATTCTTGGTTGGTGATCGGACCCCAGATCTCACAACCATAAAGGGCAATGGGTTTTATATCTGATTCTAGAATTGTTAGCCAGATCCTAATTGGTATGTCGAAATTTATGTTCATTTTGATGTCATTGAAGGCCCTTCTTGCCTTCTCTCTCTCCGACTACCTCTGTCTGTCTGTCTCTCTATCTCTCTCTCTCTCTCCCTGCCTGGCCCCTGAGTTCACTTCCTTTCTCTAGAGACGGGGCCCCTGTAATCCCCCTAGGGGACGACTTGAGGGGCCACTCCACAGTCACACCACAGAGTACACACAGAGGGTTAAATCGAATGGATCCCTCCTCTCGTGAAGTGCGAATAAGCAGTACCAAACTTTAGAGACATTGACATATTAGAAATTAAAATTTTTAAATGTTGTTTTTTAAATGTTTTTTTACATTTGTCATTTTGCGCACAAGCAGGAGTGTGTTCTGTTGATTGTGTGCGACCCACTCTATTCAGGTCATTTTTTGTTCTGTTAGACTAACATTGTGTGACAGAGTGCTGGCACCAGGACAGACAGACCCATTGATCGATCGACAGGCAGACAGGCAGACAGACAGACTAACAGACAGAGAGAGCTGAGACCCAGACAGATAGACTAACAGACAGAGAGAGCTGCGACCCAGACAGACAGACTAACAGACAGAGAGAGCTGAGACCAAGACAGACAGACCCATCGATCGATCGACAGGCAGAAAGGCAGACAGACAGACTAACAGACAGAGAGAGCTGAGACACAGACAGACAGACAGACAGACAGACAGACAGACAGACAGACAGACAGACAGACAGACAGACAGACAGACAGACAGACAGACAGACAGACAGACAGACAGACAGACAGACAGACAGACAGACCGACCGACCGACCGACCGACCGACCGACCGACCGACCGACCGACCGACCGACCGACCGACCGACCGACCGACCGACCGACCGACCGACCGACCGACCGACCGACCGACCGACCGACCGACCGACCGACCGACCGACCGACCGACCGACCGACCGACCGACCGACCGACCGACCGACCGACCGACCGACCGACCGACCGACCGACCGACCGACCGACCGACCGACCGACCGACCGACCGACCGACCGACCGACCGACCGACCGACCGACCGACCGACCGACCGACCGACCGACCGACCGACCGACCGACCGACCGACCGACCGACCGACCGACCGACCGACCGACCGACCGACCGACCGACCGACCGACCGACCGACCGACCGACCGACCGACCGACCGACCGACCGACCGACCGACCGACCGACCGACCGACCGACCGACCGACCGACCGACCGACCGACCGACCGACCGACCGACCGACCGACCGACCGACCGACCGACCGACCGACCGACCGCCAGCCGACCGCCACCAGCCAGCCGACCGACCGACCGACCAGCCAGCCGACCGACCGACCGACCGACCGACCAGCCAGCCGACCGACCGACCGACCGACCGACCGACCGACCGACCAGCCAGCCAGACCGACCGACCGACCGACCGACCGACCGACCGACCGACCGACCGACCGGCCGACCGACCGACCGACCGACCGACCGACCGACCAGCCAGCCGACCGACCGACCAGCCAGCCGACCGACCGACCGACCGACCGACCGACCGACCAGCCAGCCAGCCAGCCGACCGACCGACCGACCGACCGACCGACCGACCGACCGACCGACCGACCGACCGGCCGACCGACCGACCGACCGACCGACCGACCGACCGACCGACCGACCGACCGACCGACCGACCGACCGACCGACCGACCGACCGACCGACCGACCGACCGACCGACCGACCGACCGACCGACCGACCGACCGACCGACCGACCGACCGACCGACCGACCGACCGACCGACCGACCGACCGACCGACCGACCGACCGACCGACCGACCGACCGACCGACCGACCGACCGACCGACCGACCGACCGACCGACCGACCGACCTACCTACCTACCTACCTGAGACCCAGACATAGATGGCTAGACAGACAGACAGAGCTGAGACCCAGACAGACAGACCCAGTCAGACATGGCTAGACAGGGCTGTTTGAAGTAAGCCAACGGTTCAGGGACTGTTTTATCTGTGGGGTCTCTGTCATTTGATGGTGGCAGATGTTTCAAGGGTCTTTTTTAAAGCACTGATAACAGGATTGGCTAGTGATCAGAGAGGAGCAGTCACAACAACAAGACAGAAGATAAAACTTCATTCACTTTATTGTCCGTTGTTTTACCACAAATCTTTCTATTTTGGTAGAATGTAAACGAGCTAAGGTTGCACAATTCCAGTCACCTTTCCAAAATTCCTACGTTTTCTAGAAATTCTGGTTGGAAGACTCTTGGAATAAGGACGAGAATAAGGAGGAGAATAAGGAGGAGAATAAGGAGGAGAATAAGAAGGAGAATAAGGAGGAGAATAAGGAGGAGAATAAGGAGGAGAATAAGAAGGAGAATAAGGAGGAGAATAAGAAGGAGAATAAGGAGGAGAATAAGGAGGAGAATAAGGAGGAGAATAAGAAGGAGAATAAGGAGGAGAATAAGAAGGAGAATAAGGAGGAGAATAAGGAGGAGAATAAGGAGGAGAATAAGAAGGAGAATAAGGAGGAGAATAAGGAGGAGAATAAGGAGGAGAATAAGAAGGAGAATAAGGACGAGAATAAGGAGGAGAATAAGGAGGAGAATAAGGAGGAGAATAAGGGGAAATACTCCAGTGAATTTGTGGAAAGTTACCAGAATTTTGCAATCCTAAAGCAACATTAATTTCCCATTGAAAGTGTGGTTTTTGTACAAGCTTCCATCTTGTAAGCTAAGGGTTAAAAATAGTTACATTTGCATAGAGACAGAAAAACATGTTATAGTCATTCATAATCTATTTAAATAAAAGTGATATCACAAACATGAATACACAAATATAATAAACAATTTGCGTATTCAACTAAATAAACCAACAGTACTCAAGGTTCCAAGAAATCGAGTTAGCACCTTCTTCATGTCAAAAGTGTAAAAATGATTTTAAACTTTTCAATCTTTGATAACGAAAAATACCTCTGTTTGGATTCTGTATCAGGGTAACATTTATAAATTGATGTTCATTCATGGACAAGCTCATTTCTCATTGCCATGTCTTCAGGCCACAGAGTAATCTATAAAGAATGTACATCAGCCAGCATTATCAGTCAGCTCTCTAAAGTAGGGAGAGTCTCTTAGAAGGGGGTTTAACACGGAACCCTGAAGACAAGAGAGAGAGGGAGAGGGCATACCATGGGAGTGGTGTCAAGTGGCCGTTTGTCCAGCTGGCTAGAGTGTGTGTGCGTGTGATTGTGTGTGTATGTGTGTGCAAATGCATGTGTGTCTTTGTGTCCGTCTATGAATGTGTGTGTGAGACTGTTTTTGTGTGTGTGTCCATTCATTTGTGAATGTGTGTATGTGTGTGTGTTTAGAATCATTCCTTATCTTTGAAGAAGTGCCGGGATGGGATGGCTGACTTGCTGAGATGACTCCACTTCTCTGGTTCAGAGACAGGAGAAAGGAGAGTGACTGCCTGTCTATTTACAGAGCAGCCAGGACTCCACTGCATCTACAAGCAGTGGATATCCTAAGAGTCTGGTACTACAGGACAGCTGGTGTGAGTGGAGGGCTCTACTGCAGGGCAGCTAGTGCTGGAGGAGATCAGTGTATTTCTGTATATTTTAGGGCAGGGGGATAAAGTCTGTATGCTGGTACAATCAAGGTTAGAATGGGTCCAAGACTAGAGTGGGTCCAAGGCTGAAGCTGCACCATTAGCCCCAGCTCAGAGTGACAGTCCTCAGGTATTTCCTCCTAAGAGAGCCAGGGTTGGAGTGGACCCCGGGGAGTGTTGGAGCTGCAAGTCAGAGCGGTGTATTTCAGAACCAATCAGGGATTTATTACATCTACAACAAAGGAGGGTGGATGAAGGGAGGTGTTGCCCTTCTTTGATCACTGTGTGTTCCAGGCAAGCTATCCAGGGCTACAGTGGATCTACAGCACCTGTTTCCTGTACATCCAGGACTGGCGGAGAGGAGAACTGGATCTGCCTACACTATAATTGATTGGATTCACATAACACTTTTCCAGTGCGCAAAGCGCTTTAAATGCCGCTGTAGGCTACACCAGGCAGCTCGTCCTTCTTCCCCGAGGCAGCAGGACGCCAGCGGTCAGAGTGCTGTATGTCAGTGCATCCAGAAGAAGAGTGGATCCAGTGCTATATCTGATCTAAAACCAAGGAAGAGCATGGAAGTGTGGATGAGACCGCTGTGTTCCTAGACCGCTGTGTTCTTAGACCGCTGTGTTCCTAGACCGCTGTGTTCCTAGACCGCTGTGTTCCTAGACCGCTGTGTTCCTAGACCGCTGTGTTCCTAGACCGCTGTGTTCTTAGACCGCTGTGTTCCTAGACCGCTGTGCTCCTAGACCGCTGTGTTCCTAGACCACTGTGCTCCTAGACCGCTGTGTTCTTAGACCGCTGTGTTCCTAGACCGCTGTGTTCCTAGACCGCTGTGTTCCTAGACCGCTGTGCTCCTAGACCGCTGTGCTCCTAGACCGCTGTGTTCTTAGACCGCTGTGTTCCTAGACCGCTGTGTTCCTAGACCGCTGTGTTCCTAGACCGCTGTGTTCCTAGACCGCTGTGCTCCTAGACCGCTGTGTTCCTAGACCGCTGTGTTGATAGACTGCTGTGTTCCTAGACCGCTGTGTTCATAGACTGCTGTGTTCCTAGACCGCTGTGTTCCTAGACCACTGTGCTCCTAGACCACTGTGTTCCACTGTATTAGAATCCTCTTGTCTTTCTGAGAGGAAGACAGCCATCGGCCGCCATTATGACGGAGTGGACACTCCTCAAACGTCTCCTGGACGCCGTCCACCAGCACTCCACCATGATTGGACGCCTCTGGCTCACCGTCATGGTGATCTTTCGCCTCCTCATCATTGCCGTGGCGACTGAGGACGTGTACGCCGACGAGCAGGAGATGTTTGTGTGCAACACCCTGCAGCCGGGCTGCACCACAGTCTGCTATGATGCCTTCGCGCCCATCTCACAGCCGCGCTTCTGGGTCTTCCACATCATCAGCGTCTCGACTCCGTCTCTCTGTTTTATCATATATACGTGGCATAATCTGTCCAAGCTGCCGCAGGGACACAGCGGGCAGGGCCAGGGGGTTAACCCAAGGGACATGCCTCGAGACGGGGGGAAGGATGGAGGTCGAGAGGCATTCAACCGGAGCTGCGACTCGGATAGCTGCTCCATCCGTTCGCACCGGCACTTAGGTCACAGCTTGGCCAATGTCTTGGAGGGAATCACTGCCCAGAGTCAGAGCCTCCTAAAGGGAGCTGCCACCACTACAGCCACCACAGCCACATCTCTAACCCAGGCCAGGGCTCGCGTCTACAGGAATAGCCACTACGATGCACCGGGGGGTCCTGGAGGTGGAGGAGGAACCGGAGGCGTCCTCTCCAAGTACTACGTGTTCCATGTGTGTTTCCGGGCGCTGCTGGAGGTGGGCTTTGTCATGGCCCAGTGGTTTCTCTTCGGCTTCCGAGTGCCCGTCCACTTTTTGTGCAAGGCCCCACCCTGTACGCAGCCCGTGGACTGCTACGTGTCACGGCCCACAGAGAAAACCATCTTCCTCCTCTTCATGTTCTGCGTGGGGCTCTTCTGCATCCTCCTCAACCTTCTGGAGCTTAATCATCTAGGATGGAAGAAGATCAGACACTCAGTGAGGCTCAGGGAGGGAGGATCATGGGGGAATTATGGGGTAGAGAAAGGGAGGCAGGAAACCTTTGAGACTTTCTCTCCCGACAGCCCCTCACTGATGTCGTCTCTCGGCCTTAGGGATGTCACCAGTACGACATTGCTACCGACCTTGGATCTGGTAGTCGACCACCGGCCTGACTGGACCTGTGCTGGGAACTGTTCCCCATTTAATAAGGAGCCTGATGCTGGTATAGAGACAGGGCTGCAGCTTCCCAGCAACCAGGAGCTCCAGAGAGGAGAGACACAGCTTCTGAAGAGCCAAGGGGAGGGCTGGAAGTCCAAGCTGCGCAGTACAGAGGTCTGGATATGAATGAAAGAATTGAAACGCTGTATAGTGCTTTGGCATTATTCCATGACAACTACCAGGAAATGACTTATGTTACAGTACGCTGTATTTGCAAGTCCATACAGATGTACTGTGGTACTCATCACTGGTAATGTTGTTTCCCAAGAAAATAGAGAAAATACACCAGAGTACCTGAGTGTCTGAGGTGTGGATATGAGCGAACATTTGACCAAGCTTCCCTCAGCACTGTGCTGTTTACAACTGTGGTTCTCAAGCATTTATGATGCACAAAAACCTTTAGGAATAGTGACACATTTTGACTGACTTAACATTTTTGACTAAAGCTAGAATAGAACAAGTCGTTCCAGCCACAACCCAAAAGATTTCAGCCCTCACCTGCCATTTGGGAATCACTGATCTATAGACATGATATACTTGGTGAGTCTTAAAACCTGAAATCCACTAAAAGGATGAAAATGTACATTTTCCACCAATGTTGTACCTTACCAAGGTCAGTTCTATGCGTGTCAATTATTCTATATGTGGAAAATGTTACTTTGTAGCATATAATTTGTATATTTCAATTGAAAGCTATGGAAGGGCTGAAGTCAATTCCATTTCCACTCAAGTCTATTCAGGAAAGGAATTCATTGTCCATCACTTTCAATACTTATGAGGATTTTTTTTAAAGTTTTCATTCACTGGGTTGGTCATTAGAATGGAACTGAGCCCAACCTGCTAAGGTGAGTGTGTAGAGACACATACATACTGGAACTGTGCTGTGTATGGTAGGAACAAATAAATACTAAAAAGGCAAATGTGTTCAAAGTTTTTAAACAATTTTAAAACAACATCAAAGATGGCTCAGTATTTGCTTTTCATTTATTTAGGCAATATACAGTACGTATTAATATATTCATTTACAACATCAATAAAACACATTTTATATAGATTATGTTACAGAAAAGAAATAAAATACAAAACGGAGGTCATGAAGTATGTACAGCCAGTTTCCATTGACTAAGTTTGGGGTGAAGTGACACTGAACAGAATGGTTTCAGAGCTGGTTAAGTAGAGCAAAGAGAGCGTTAACAGTGGACATGGACATATCGTCCAGCTGTAGTGTTGGGGAAGTGTCATCTCAGTCATCTCACAGAGGCTTTGTCCCAAATGGGACGGACACACACACTGTCAACCATCAGACAGACACCTTCAGAAAGCAGCAGGCTATTACAGAACAGAATGGTTGGGCTTCAGAACAATCTTCTTCCACATTGAAGGTTTTTCCATTTCTTATGCTGCCTCTTACAAAATCTGTTTTCTCTCTCACAATCAAATCCATGGCTGCAGTCTTCCTTTTTAAATCATGCAAACAGGGGTTTTCCATATTCACTAGCATTATGAAAACAGTGTGTATTACCTTTAGACACCTTTGGACATGGTACTATACTTCCCCTGTTGTTTAGTTAGTGTAGTTGGTCCAGAACATGGAAAAACTTAGAGGAAGAAGATGCTTAAGAATGTTGAAGTGTATTTTGGTAGAAATACCCAATCCAGACTTTTGGGTAAAGGGAATGTCCACACACTACAGTGGCTTTTTAAATACTGTTTTCCAAATTAAAAAGGAAAACAAATGACCATACATGATGATGATTCAGTTATGTCATTGTTGTTCAATCATTCTGGAGTTATCCATTCTGTTGAATGGTGAACATATAAATCCAGAGCTATATATACACAGTACATAATACTTATTATAGGGCTCTGATAAATTCCATTCTCAGCAGAGAGAGAGAGAGGCTATTGGCAGTTAAAAACCAACTATCAGGCTAAAGAGACGTGTCAATTAGAAGGTCAGGTCAGAGCAGTGCTGTACTTCCTAAATAAGCCCAGGGTTATCAGACTTCAGACATGATACTAGACAGGCATATCTCATTAAAGGCACACTTCATTGCTTCTATTTCTGGTCACCTGTGAGGCCTTAGATAACACGTGTTTGTTTTGGAGGCTTGAGAGTCTTTGCAAGTGCAAAGTACAAAGACAAAGAAGAGCCTGATTGATGTGAATCAAACAATGTTAGTTTTGTTTGTGTGTTTGGTTTCGAGTGTGTAAGTACTTTGTGGTCCTACCACAGGGGAAAGAAAAGTGACAGAGTATGCCTTTAATGTGTATCATTTTGAGACTTCATTCAATCTACAATGGTGGTCTGACGTTACATGGCAGACAAACTGTTTCATCACATACAGTACATATCGTGGTCCATATCAATCTATATATTCACCATGGCGATAACTTAACAGACGGTACTGATGTGATATAGATATTTCCTCTCATGGTGAAGGACATAGAAAGTGCAGTGCTTGAGGAGAAACTAGAAAACATACAGTATGTGCATGTCCGGAGCTGCGCGTTCGGGTCTAAAGCTTCAGTGCAATACAGACGACATTTTAAAAAGCACTTAAAAGGTCCACGTGGGTCAAGGCATTCACCCCCGTCTGACACAGAACAGTGGTACAGTCCTTAGAGGAGTCTTTACGTCACAGTAAGACCAGACCATGTAAACACAGAGAGAGAGAGGGACATTCAGAGTTATAAAATCAGTTCCTTACAGTTTAAAAATATGTGTTTGGGATAACACTTAAGAGCACAACAGGCAGACAGGCAGGCAGGTAGACGGAGGTACAGAGAGACAGACAACAGGAACAACTCTGGACACATGTTAAAGCCTATAATAACCTAGAACTATGGACTAGAGTTCGTCTTGGTCAGGTAACATGGTCAGGCATAACTCCTGGCCCTACAGATAACAGCAGAGAAAAGGAACAAAAAGACCACTCCTAACTCAACATCACCACTTGAAGAAGAGTTACACAGGAAACCCCGAACCAAACGGAGATGCACAGTAGCAATGTGGATTTCTCCAGGAGACTCCATTTTGTTTTCTCATGGTGGCAGATCATGAGAAAAGCATCATCTTTGATAACCTGGAATGACTTTTCTTCAGTTTACAACCAGAAAATATTTCAAACCATAAGTGGTTTCTGTTACACAGCGATTTTCAGGTGATTATTTTAGTGGTCTTGTCTGATGGCGTCACCTGTAGCTGCTCCAAATGGAACAGGAACCCTGATTTTCACATTTCACAAACCATGAAAAGAACAATGTAGAAAATAAATATTGTAAAAGACAAAGAGAAAAGTAGTAGACTTATTGAAAAGCAAGGCGTCGTCATCTGAGGAGGATGTTGATGAAGTGTGTTGTGATCAATTTCATCTGACGACTTCATGGAGTTTGTGGTTTGGGTTAGGGGCTGTGTGGGTGCTGGGGTATTGGAGGGTTGTAGTCCGGGACTAGGGATTACATGTCGTTTTGACAATAAATTAGACATAGGTTTGTGCTAGGAGTTGTTGTGCTAGGAGTTGTTGTGCTGAAATCCCAAATAAACCCATATCCCCTCTAACCCCTACACACTCCTATTGATCTTAAAGGATTGGTATTAACAAGATCAGATTTACTTCACTCTGCCTTCTGATAGACTGCTTAGAATGTCCACTTCCTTCCTTATACCTGTCCAATCTTTTCAGATCTACAAAAGTGTCTAGGGTATAGACTCTAGGGTATAGACTCTAGGGTATAGACTCTAGGGTATAGACTCTAGGGTATAGACTCTAGGGTATAGACTCTAGGGTATAGACTCTAGGGTATAGACTCTAGGGTATAGGGTCTAGGGTATAGACTCTAGGGTATAGACTCTAGGGTATAGACTCTAGGGTATAGACTCTAGGGTATAGACTCTAGGGTATAGACTCTAGGGTATAGGGTCGATTTGGGATGGAGTACTGTGTTTCTAAGGCTGAGGGGGTAAGGGTAGGGACTGGAGGCTGGGGGTTGATGACTGGAGGCTGGGGGTTGATGACTGGAGGCTGGGGGTTGATGACTGGAGGCTGGGGGTTGATGACTGGAGGCTGGGGGTTGATGACTGGAGGCTGGGGGTTGATGACTGGAGGCTGGGGGTTGATGACTGGAGGCTGGGGGTTGATGACTGGAGGCTGGGGGTTGATGACTGGAGGCTGGGGGTTGATGACTGGAGGCTGGGGGTTGATGACTGGAGGCTGGGGGTTGATGACTGGAGGCTGGGGGTTGATGACTGGAGGCTGGGGGTTGATGACTGGAGGCTGGGGGTTGATGACTGGAGGATTGAGGGTGGGGTTTGAAGTCTGATGAAATGGACACTGTGTATAATCCCAAATCGACCCCAAGACCCTGCGCCCTACGCACCTGTGGAGATCTGAGCGGATTCGACCGGTGCAATCTATATGGAAATAGCTCTCAGATCAAAATAACAAAGTCCTCTCAGATGTCCACAAGTGCGTAGGGTGTAGGAACTAGGGGAGGCTGTGAGGAGGTTGGGCTCGGGAGTTTGGTCCCTGATTGGGTGGTGTCCTGTCCATTCCTGTCTCACTGGGGCAGGGGTACGATAACCTCCACATAGTTGATTGGGAAGAAGCCAGAGTCTCCGTTTATCATGCCTTCGTACCAGTTGTCATCTATCTGGTTGGTGAGGATGATGATGTCACCCTCCTTAAAGCCCAGCTCGCCATCGTTCTCTGGCTCAAAGTCATACAGGGACCTGGCACACGGCTGGTCCAGCACCTCCGATTCTGGAGGGAGGGAGAAGAAGGGGTGGGGGGAGAGGGAGGAGAAGGGGTGAGGGAGGGAGGAGAAGAGGTGAGGGGGGAGAGGGAAGGAGAGGGGGATGGGGGTAGGAGGAGAGGGAGAATAATAGAGAACTGTCAAACACCAGCATGTATCGTCTTCTGTTCCCAGGAGTGTCTCTTCCTCTGATAAGGATGTGATGTGGGTTGGTGCAGCAAAACAAACCCAACACATTAAGACAAACAGACAGTGGTGTGATAGTGACAGAATGGAGGAGTAGAGGACACTTATAGTAGACTGGGTTGTTGTTGGACCAAGGTATGAGGGTGTGTGTGTGTGTGTGTGTGTGTGTGTGTGTGTGTGTGTGTGTGTGTGTGTGTGTGTGTGTGTGTGTGTGTGTGTGTGTGTGTGTGTGTGTGTGTGTGTGTGTGTGTGTGTGTGTGTTACTCACGGTGGCCGTTGAAAGTGGGACTCTCTGGCCAGGACAGAGGAACGGTGGTGAAGGGATCAGCTGGGTGAGAGATGGATGGAGAACATGGAGATGGAAGATGAGACAAGCACCAACAAACACAATGCCTGTAACTTTCCTAAAATTCCCAGGTTTTCCAGAAATCCTCAAAGGAGGACCCCCGGATGTACTGCTTTTTCAACCCTGATTCCAGGAATCTTCCAACACCATTTTTTTGTTTTTGAAATGTACGTGAATTTTGCGACCCTACCGTACTCATGACATGATGACACCTACCATGGTTGAAACAGCAACCAATATCTGATGAATGAATAATAAATTGACTGACGCCTCCTGAGTGGCGCACTGCATCACATTGCTAGAGGCGTCACTACAGACCCGTGTTTGATCCCAGACTGTGTTGCAGCCGGCCGCGACCGGGAGACCCATGAGGCGGCGCACAATTGGCCCAGCGTCGTCCGGGTTAGGGGAGGGTTTGGCCAGACGGGATGTCATTGTTCCATCGCACTCTAGTGACTCCTTGTGGCGGGCCGGGCGCATGCACGCTGACTTTGGTCGCCAGCTGTACAGTGTTTCCTCCAACACATTGGTGTGGCTGGCTTCCGGGTTAAGCGAGCAGTGTGTCAAGAAGCAGTGAGGCTTGGCGGGGTCGTGTTTCGGAGGACACACGGCTCTCAACCTTCGCCTCTCCCGAGTCCATACAGGAGTTGCAGCAATGGGACAAGACTCTAACTACCAATTGGAAATCACAAAAATAAACTGACTGACAAACTTTAATCTGAGGGATAACAGCTTTTATTTTCATCTTGTAAACCTGTTACAGATGTGATCTTTTCAGTGTGCTATTTGTAACTGCTCTTAGCGGTGTAGGGTGAAGTTGACCTTAAACGCTGATCCTGGGTCAGTTTTGCATTTTTCCCACTAATGGTTTAACCCAGAGCAATTTTCATGGAGGTTGTTACACCCTCTAACCACAAGAGGGCAGAAAACAGCTTTTTCAAAGTCACATTGATGGAGCCAGAGAACTAGCGAGTTATTATTTGGCTAAAAATGATCATGACTTCACAAGAGTTTTGATTTGTCTCAGATTATCTCTAGAGAGTCAGAATAAGTCATTCTTAAGACTATGTATGGGTGCGACACCTGTTTGATGTGATCAGTCCAAGTATACCTACTTTTCTCATTTCCATTTACTGTGTGATTGATCTGGATGTCTGCAAAGAACCACAGAAACATATAACATGACTTATGACTTGGGAAAAATAACAATGGGTGAAAGGATAACATGGACAAACTGATAGGGCTGATCAAAACAAATATGAGCAGAATTGACACACACACACACACACACACACACACACACACACACACACACACACACACACACACACACACACACACACACACACACACACACACACACACACACACACACACACACACACACACACACACACGCGCGAACACAGTACAGTACCTGAGGACTTGAGTGAGGAGCTATATGATCCATTGTGTTGAGTGTTGTCTATGGTCTCAATGCTGCTCATGATGGACTTTGGTTTAAATTCTCTCTTCGGTCGACTGCTGGCTGAGGATATCCTGTGAGAGGCATTATGATGTTATCCACTGTGGCCCAACAACATGTGTACATTACTGGCTGCATAGTCTAAAGTGGTTTCCTCCTGTACTTGTCCTGTTTCCTTCAACTGGTTGGTTTTCCTTCAATTGGTTGGTTTTCCTTCAATTTGGTTTTCAATTTAGTGCAATTAGAATGTGAACTGAGGATGATTTTTTAATTCAGGCAGTGAATTTCAACTTGAATCAGAATTACTGAATTGAAAACTGAAAAGGTGAAAGCAAAATGGCGGATGCTCACTAGGGAGTTGCTTTCACGTGTCCAGCTCTTTCACATCAGTGCAGAATAAGGGAAGGAGACGAGGAGGCAGGCTGTTTAGGGACTGTGGAGTGTGATAGCTGTAGTTAGTTAGTTACCTGTTTTGTAGTTGGGTGTTGAGGTCTTCTAGGACCTCCAAGGACTGACGGTGGTAGTCTAACGCTGCTTCAACCAACGCTGACAGCTGACTCACCTGCTCCACCTACCAAACACACAACACAATAACATTATCCATCTTATCAAGCACCATTTATCCTGCTTGAAGAACATGGAGTGAACTATGTCTTGGTAAGATTGACACTGCGATTGTACTGTAAAGTGCTGCACTTTGTGACAACTGTTGTTGTCAATACGTTATATACAACTGATTGATTGATTCAAATTCTATTGTATTTTTTTATGCTTTGTAAACAACAGGTGTGGACTAACAGTGAAATGCTTTCTGATGGGAAAGAAAATAGAGAAATAATAGAAAAGTAAAACCCGTAAAAATAAAAGTAATAATAGATACATAATGAGTAACAATAACTTGTCTATTTACAAGGGGTACCAGTACTGAGTTGATGTGCAGGGGTACGAGGTAATAACTTGTCTATTTACAAGGGGTACCAGTACTGAGTTGATGTGCAGGGGTATGAGGTAATAACTTGTCTATTTACAAGGGGTACCAGTACTGAGTTGATGTGCAGGGGTACGAGGTAATAACTTGTCTATTTACAAGGGGTACCAGTACTGAGTTGATGTGCAGGGGTACGAGGTAATAACTTGTCTATTTACAAGGGGTACCAGTACTGAGTTGATGTGCAGGGGTATGAGGTAATAACTTGTCTATTTACAAGGGGTACCAGTACTGAGTTGATGTGCAGGGGTACGAGGTAATAACTTGTCTATTTACAAGGGGTACCAGTACTGAGTTGATGTGCAGGGGTACGAGGTAATAACTTGTCCATTTACAAGGGGTACCAGTACTGAGTTGATGTGCAGGGGTACGAGGTAATAACTTGTCTATTTACAAGGGGTACCAGTACTGAGTTGATGTGCAGGGGTACGAGGTAATAACTTGTCTATTTACAAGGGGTACCAGTACTGAGTTGATGTGCAGGGGTACGAGGTAATAACTTGTCTATTTACAAGGGGTACCAGTACTGAGTTGATGTGCAGGGGTATGAGGTAATAACTTGTCTATTTACAAGGGGTACCAGTACTGAGTTGATGTGCAGGGGTACGAGGTAATAACTTGTCTATTTACAAGGGGTACCAGTACTGAGTTGATGTGCAGGGGTACGAGGTAATAACTTGTCTATTTACAAGGGGTACCAGTACTGAGTTGATGTGCAGGGGTATGAGGTAATAACTTGTCCATTTACAAGGGGTACCAGTACTGAGTTGATGTGCAGGGGTACGAGGTAATAACTTGTCTATTTACAAGGGGTACCAGTACTGAGTTGATGTGCAGGGGTACGAGGTAATAACTTGTCTATTTACAAGGGGTACCAGTACTGAGTTGATGTGCAGGGGTACAAGGTAATAACTTGTCTATTTACAAGGGGTACCAGTACTGAGTTGATGTGCAGGGGTACGAGGTAATAACGTGTCTATTTACAAGGGGTACCAGTACTGAGTTGATGTGCAGGGGTACGAGGTAATAACTTGTCTATTTACAAGGGGTACCAGTACTGAGTTGATGTGCAGGGGTACGAGGTAATAACTTGTCTATTTACAAGGGGTACCAGTACTGAGTTGATGTGCAGGGGTACGAGGTAATAACTTGTCCATTTACAAGGGGTACCAGTACTGAGTTGATGTGCAGGGGTATGAGGTAATAACGTGTCTATTTACAAGGGGTACCAGTACTGAGTTGATGTGCAGGTGTATGAGGTAATAACTTGTCTATTTACAAGGGGTACCAGTACTGAGTTGATGTGCAGGGGTACGAGGTAATAACGTGTCCATTTACAAGGGGTACCAGTACTGAGTTGATGTGCAGGGGTACGAGGTAATAACTTGTCCATTTACAAGGGGTACCAGTACTGAGTTGATGTGCAGGGGTATGAGGTAATAACTTGTCTATTTACAAGGGGTACCAGTACTGAGTTGATGTGCAGGGGTACAAGGTAATAACTTGTCTATTTACAAGGGGTACCAGTACTGAGTTGATGTGCAGGGGTATGAGGTAATAACTTGTCTATTTACAAGGGGTACCAGTACTGAGTTGATGTGCAGGTGTACGAGGTAATAACTTGTCTATTTACAAGGGGTACCAGTACTGAGTTGATGTGCAGGTGTACGAGGTCATTGAGGTAGATATGTACATATAACTAGGAATAAAGTGACAGATAATAAACAGTAGCAGCAGCGTATGTGATGAGTCAAAAAAGTTAGTGCAAAAAGGGTCAACGCTATTTGGTTAACTATTTAACTAACTATTTATCAGTATTATGTCTTGGGGGTAGAAGCCGTTCAGGGTCCTGTTGGTTCCAGACTTGGTGCATCGGTACCACTTGACATGCAGTAGCAGAGAGAACAGCGTATTACTTGGGTGGTTGGAGTCTTTGAAAAAATGTTGGGCCTTCCTCTGACATCGCCTGCTATAGAGATCCTGGATTGCAGGGAGCTCGGCCCCAGTGATGTACTGGGCCGTCCGCACTATCCTCTGTAGCACCTTGTGGTTGGATGCCAAGCTGTTGGCATACCAAGTGGTGATGCAGCCAGTCAAGATGCTCTCAATGGTGCAGCTGTAAAACGTTTTGAGGATCTGAGGGCCCATGTCTAATATTTTCAGCCTCCTGGGGGGTGTGTTTGGACCATGATAGATCCTTAGTGATGAGGACACCGAGGAACTTGAAGCTCTCAACCTGCTCCACTACAGCACCGTCGATGTGAATGGGGGCGTGCTCGGCTCTCTGTTTCCTGTAGTCCACGACCAGCTCCTTTGTCTTGCTGACGTTGAGGGAGAAGCTGTCTTGGCACCACACTGCTTGATTGATTCTGCTAGCAGGGTGTTTAGGCCTCAGAGCTCCAGTAAGTGTCACAGTCAGAGGGAGAACGTGTTTACAAAACCCTATAACTTTAATCATGAAACCCTCACTGAACCCTCTCTCTGGTTAGGACATAGAGACAAACCCTGTGACCTTTCAGCTGCAGCAGAGGCTACCATCCCCCACCTCAGCCGGACTCCTTTGTCCAGTAGCAGAGGCCACTAGGCCTGTTAGGGACCAGGTTGCCAGGGAACACAGTCAGCTGACCTGGTCAGCCAACCACCTACAAGGCCAAGAACTCTGCATCACCTACATTTTTATATATATATATTTTTTTTTAACCTTTATTTAACTAGGCAAGTCAGTTAGGAACAAATTCTTATTTACAATGACGGCCTACCATTGAATAATAGGTTAACTGCCTTGTTCAGGGGCAGAACGACAGATTTTTACCTTGTCAGCTCAGGGATTCGATCCTGCAATCTTTTGGTTACTGGCCCAACACTCTAACCACTAGGCTACCTGCCACCTCAACACAACTCACCCTGGACCCTTCCTACAAGCCTCCACCCTGGACTTCCCAATCGTGTGTTAGTGTGTCACTGACCACAAAACCACTTTCAACGATTCTATTCCTCTTCCTCTTTGCTGTGTGTGTGTGTGTGTGTGTGTGTGTGTGTGTGTGTGTGTGTGTGTGTGTGTGTGTGTGTGTGTGTGTGTGTGTGTGTGTGTGTGTGTGTGTGTGTGTGTGTGTGTGTGTGTGTGTGTGTGGAAATAAAGTGTGAGTTGTATCCCTGCCTCCTACTGGTCATCTCCATCCTCTAACCGGGGCGCTTGGACAGTTGCACCTAGAATGGAAACTGGCACCTTTACTGCAGACCACCACATGGTGGCACTCTTTTTCAGAAAGAGAGAACCGTTACAACAGGTAGCGTATGCCTCTACTATTCACTCACATCGTTCTCCAGGAAGTTGAACATGCTCCTCTCGGCCACCTCTTTGCTCTCCTCAAACTTCTCAACCGCCTGACGGATCTCCTCGTCAGGCACCTTCCCCTGACGCTTCTTCTTATAGTCAAAGTCCAACCGCCTCCCCTCCAGCTTCTTCAGGTGATGCTGCACACAAAACAATCAGGAGAGATGATTGACAAGGGGCATTATGGGGCAGTACAGAGGCTCTTCCCAGGAGGAATTGATGACGGCCCTCCTCAAAACCTTCATGAAACATTTAAAATAACTAATACAAATTAAACATTGCAAAATACAACTTTACAAAATTGCAAGTATACAACTTTTATGCACATCCCATATGGGCCCTGGTCAAAAGTAGTGCATTATAAAGGGAACAGGGTCCTGGTCAAAAGTAGTGCACTATAAAGGGAACAGGGTCCTGGTCAAAAGTAGTGCACTATATAGGGAACAGGGTCCTGGTCAAAAGTAGTGCACTATAAAGGGAACAGGGTGCCATTTGTGATGCACACATGGAGTTCTGGAAGCTAATGGAAACTGAGATGTAATATACCACTGACCGTGATCTCCTTGAGGTCTTTGTCCTGTAAGTTCTGGAGTGGGTCAATAAAGTTTTGTTTGACACTGATGTCCAGAGAGTCTTTCACGTCGGCCATCTGCCTCATGGCCTCACCGATGTCCACCAACGCACCGCCTGCAGACAAAACACACCTGGGTCGTATTCACAAGGTACCAAACAGAAGAAAACAGGCCAAAACTGGGAGGGACTTACCCGACCTTGTCCAATAAGAAACACTTGTTTTCATTTTCTGTTGCAAAACCTTTTTCTACGGTTTAACATAATATGACCCTGCTGTCAGATAGGAGCGAAACATGTGAAACAGAAACATGGTGGTTCTGATGGGAGTGGGTTTGACAGTAAGGTGCCAGCAAAACACCAGGGCTGAGGGTTTGATTCCCGCACGGGCCACTTTCACTGAATTCAATTTCACTGAATTTCACTGAATTCATGTGTCACTAACAACTTACAGCAAGAAGGTGATGCAGAATTAATGAATTAACTAGCTAGCAATTCTATATAGAATTTCATATCAGTGTGCATTATTCAATGGAATTGAAAAGTTAAAATTGAGATCACTGAGAAATAATGATTTGGTTTCTAGATAGTTGATAACTGGATAATGTAACGCCTGTTTCAAGTTTATATTGAATATTAAGGTCTGGTTTTCAAGACACAGATGAAGTCTAGGCTGGGATTCATTCATAGAGCAGCACACGGTTGA
The DNA here is from genome assembly GCF_045679555.1 of Salvelinus alpinus. Lineage (NCBI taxonomy): Eukaryota > Metazoa > Chordata > Actinopteri > Salmoniformes > Salmonidae > Salvelinus > Salvelinus alpinus. The sequence continues at coordinate 20,680,883 of NC_092090.1, forward strand.
AGTCTAGGCTGGGATTCATTCATAGAGCAGCACACGGTTGAAGTCTAGGCTGGGATTCATTCATAGAGCAGCACACGGTTGAAGTCTAGGCTGGGATTCATTCATAGAGCAGCACACGGTTGAAGTCTAGGCTGGGATTCATTCATAGAGCAGAACACGGTTGAAGTCTAGGCTGGGATTCATTCATAGAGCAGAACACGGTTGAAGTCTAGGCTGGGATTCATTCATAGAGCAGCACACGGTTGAAGTCTAGGCTGGGATTCATTCATAGAGCAGAACACGGTTGAAGTCTAGGCTGGGATTCATTCATAGAGCAGAACACGGTTGAAGTCTAGGCTGGGATTCATTCATAGAGCAGCACACGGTTGAAGTCTAGGCTGGGATTCATTCATAGAGCAGCACACGGTTGAAGTCTAGGCTGGGATTCATTCATAGAGCAGCACACGGTTGAAGTCTAGGCTGGGATTCATTCATAGAGCAGGACACGGTTGAAGTCTAGGCTGGGATTCATTCATAGAGCAGGACACGGTTGAAGTCTAGGCTGGGATTCATTCATAGAGCAGCACACGGTTGAAGTCTAGGCTGGGATTCATTCATAGAGCAGCACACGGTTGAAGTCTAGGCTGGGATTCATTCATAGAGCAGGACACGGTTGAAGGTTATTCATGCTTGAACCAACATTCTCAGCATTTATTATGAATGCGATCTCCAAATTGCTTTTAAAAGGCGCATTGTCTGCTGTCAAGTGTACTGCTCTACAGAACACCTTCCATTGAGTCCTGGCCTTAACCTTTCACTAAGATGGGAACATGGGCTTTAGTCTAGAACTACCCTTAATTTGTGTCTGGGAAACTGGGCCTAATACTAATGATATTATCAAAATCCAGAGTAAGTATGTTTTGTACCCACCAGGTGTCAGAGTTGAGACGGGAAGCAGCTCAACAAAGCCACAGGTTTTCACAGGCAGAAACACCGTACATACTAGCTGGCTGCACACAGGGTGTGTGTGTGTGTGTGTGTGTGTGTGTGTGTGTGTGTGTGTGTGTGTGTGTGTGTGTGTGTGTGTGTGTGTGTGTGTGTGTGTGTGTGTGTGTGTGTGTGTGTGTGTGTGTGTGTGTGTGTGTGTGTGTGTGTGTGTGTGTGTGTGTGTGTGTGTGTGTGTGTGTGCGCGATCGAGCGAGCGAGTGAGCGAGCGTGGGTGGGTTGGTGGGCGTGTGCACAGTCAGGTTAGGATGAAAAGCTTTTCAAAGGCTTCCTCTCGTGCTCCTCACAGCCTTCACATAGCACAGCGTGTGTGTGCACGTATGTGTGCTGAACGTGTGTGTGTGTGTGATTCATACCGAAGGAGGACTGGTCTCCCAGATCATGTCCATAGCGCATCATACAGTCCCCCAGTAGGCCCTCGGTCTGTGGGTATCCTGTGGTCTTCACCTGTCCTCTCATCTTCGACACTGTGTTTAACATCCCCAACTTGGCTCTGGAAGCTACAGCAAAACACATGGAGTGATCACTTTTTATTTGTGTTTGTTTTGTTTGTCACCAGCAGCATACCACCCTGCATCACACTGCTGACTTGCTTTCACCCCTTCCATCCATCCATCCATCCATCCATCCATCCATCCATCCATCCATCCATCTATCCATCCATCCATCCACCTCTTCCATCCATCCATCCCTCCATCCATCCATCCATCCATCCATCCATCCACCCCTTCCATCCATCCATCCATCCATCCACCCCTTCCATCCATCCATCCATCCATCCACCCCTTCCATCCATCCATCCCTTCCCTCCATCCATCCCTTCCCTCCATCCATCCACCCCGTCCATCCATCCATCCATCCACCCCTTCCATCCATCCATTCATCCACCCCTTCCATCCACCCCTTCCATCCATCCATCCATCCATCCACCCCTTCCATCCATCCATCCATCCATCCATCCATCCATCCATCCATCCACCCCTTCCCTCCATCCATCCATCCACCCCTTCCATCCATCCATCCATCTATCCACCCTTTCCATCCATCCATCCATCCACCCCTTCCATCCATCCACCCCTTCCATCCATCCATCCATCCCATCCATCCATCCATCCATCCATCCATCCACCCCTTCCTTCCTTCCTTCCATCCATCCATTCATCCATCCTAACCATTCACCTACATAGCAAAGTTCTATAACTTCTGCATTATTTCACCAACTTCAAAGATATCATCTTTACCAACTTTGAACATTAGTCAATATTCCGTAATGTGTTGTCTCACCTGGGTTAGGTTGTAGGTATTCTGTTGTTTTGGTCAAGAGGTCCAACACTGATTTGTTGGTGACATCGATTTTCTAGAAACAGACGATCATGTTAGCTCAATAGAGAGGGTCTTTATTTCAGCACGTATTGGTTACAAGAAGACAACTGTTCTTCCACCTTGGTCCTGGAGACTAGAGGTCGACCTCTACTGGAGACCCTTCCAGCCCATTGTAGGTCTGTGTTTCAGACCAGTACCAACACAGACGATCCAGCAACTCAAACACTTGATGGCGAGTTGAGAAGTTGAATCAGGTTTTTTTGTATTGAGCTGGAACAAAAGCCTGCACCCCCTGCAGGAACCTGACTCAACCACTTAAACACTCAATGATAGGTTGATTCAGGTGTGTTTCCACTGGGCAATTACTGGTTGAGTCAACATTGTTTCCACGTCATTTTACCCCAAATCATCAACGTAAGGGCATTTCGCCTTTTTTCACCCAACTTTTATCCCAAATCCAATGACATGGTAAATATACAGTTGAAGTCGGAAATTTACATACACCTCAGCCAAATACATTTAAACTCAGTTTTCCACAATTCCTGACCACTTTATTTTAAGAATGTGAAATGTCAGAATAATAGTAGAGAGAATGATATATTTCAGCTTTTATTTCTTTCATCACATTCCCAGTGGGTCAGAAGTTTACATACACTCAATTAGTACCTGTGTCAGGTTTGTAGGCCTCCTTGCTCGCACATGCTTTTTCAGTTCTGCCCACACATTTTCTATAGGATTGAGGTCAGGGCTTTGTGATGGCCACTCCAATAACCTTGACTTTGTTGTCCTTAAGGCATTTTGCCACAACTTTGGAAGTATGCTTGGGGTCATTGTCCATTTGGAAGATCCATTTGCGACAAAGCTTTAACTTCCTGACTGATGTCTTGAGATGTTACTTCAATATATCCACATAACTTTCCTTCCTCGTGATGCAATCTAGTTTGTGAAGTGCACCAGTCCCTCCTGCAGCAAAGCACCCCCACAACATGATGCTGCCACCACCGTGCTTCACAGTTGGGATGGTGTTTTTCGGCTTGCAAGCCTCCCCCTTTTTCCTCCAAACATAACGATGGTCATTATGGCCAAACAGTTCTATTGTTGTTTTATCAGAACAGAGGACATTTCTCCAAAAAGTACGATCTTTGTCCTCATGTGCAGTTGCAAACCGTAGTCTGGCTTTTTATGGCAGTTTTGGAGCAGTGGCTTCTTCCTTGCTGAGCGGTTATGTCGATATAGGACTCGTTTTACTCTGGATATAGATACTTTTGTACCTGTTTCCTCCAGCATCTTCACAATGTCCTTTGCTGTTGCTCTGGGATTGATTTGCACTTTTCGCAAACAAAGTACGTTCATCTCTAGGAGACAGAACACGTCTCCTTCCTGAACGGTATGACGGCTGCCTGGTCCCATGGTGTTTATACTTGCGTGCTATTGTTTGTACAGATGAACGTGGTACCTTCAGGCATTTGGAAATTGCTCCCAAGGATGAACCAGACTTGTGGAGGTCTACCATTTTTTTCTGAGGTCTTGGCTGATTTATTTTGATTTTCCTATGATGTCAAGCAAAGATGCACTGAGTTTGAAGGTAGGCCTTGAAATACATCCACAGATACACCTCCAATTGACTCAAATGATGTCAATTAGCCTATCAGAAGCTTCTAAAGCCATGACATCATTTTCTGGAATTTTCCAAGCTGTTTAAAGGCACAGTCAATTTAGTGTATGTAAACTTCTGACCCACTGGAATTGTGATACAGTGAATTATAAGTGAAATAATCTGGCTGTAAACAATTGTTGGAAAAATTACTTGTGTCATGCACAAAGTAGATGTGCGAACCAACTTGCCAAAACTATAGTTTGTTAACAAGAAATGTATGGAGTGGTTGAAAAACGAGTTTTAATGAAACTTCCGACATCAACTGTATATATACAAAAAAAATTACGTTGATTTCACGTCAGCTGACAACTCAACCAAATGTAATTCAACACTAGACGTTGAACTGAAGTATGTGCCCAGTGCTGGGCTTGAACAAAAGCCTGCACCCCTGTGAGTTCCCGAGACCACAGAAGGACACCATTGTGGACTGTCAAAGAGCAGTAGTGCTTCCATCCTGAGGTCTGGTAGTTATTGTCTCCGTCATAAATGGCACCCTATTTCCTATAAAGTGCATTACTTTTGAAAAAAGGCCCATAGGGCTCAGGTCAACAGTAGTGCACTACATAGGGAATAGGTTGCCATTTGGGACGCAACCATTGGGAGTAGAGTGAAGTTTCTCTTAGACACTGATCTTAGTTCAGTTTAGCATTTTCCCTACTAATGGTTAAGTTTAGGATAGGTGGAGGGGAAGCTGATCCTAGATCTGTACCTAGGAGACACTACACCCCAGAGCCAGCCATTGTGTATACTACAAGGATCTTTTGGGTTGCTAATAGCTCCATCTCGGTCATCCTTACCCTCTCCATCTCCATGAAGTCTTCATCCAGCTTTGTCCCTTCAGCACCACTTATCTTCTCACTCAGCAGCTATAGAGATGGAGGGGAGGGAGAGAGAACAGTGGGGAGAGAGAGAGAGAGAGAGAGAGAGAGAGAGAGAGAGAGAGAGAGAGAGAGAGAGAGAGAGAGAGAGAGAGAGAGAGAGAGGGGGGGGGGGAGAGGATGGAGGGAGAGAGAGGTGGGGAGAAAGAGAGAGAGGGAATGGAGAGAGAGAGAGAGAGAGAGGGAGAGGATGGAGGGAGAAAGAGGGGATGAAGGTAGGGGTAGGGAGGGGAAGCGAGAGGAAAGACAGAGAGATAGTATTAGTATCATCACTTTTCTTGTTGTTGATGTGCTCTCACTGACACAGACAGACACATTTATCATGCAGTAACACTCATTAGATTGAATAGTGTGTGAGAAAGAAATTAGATCAGGGATACTGGGGGAGTAATGGCAGTGTGCGTGTGTGTGTGTGTGTGTGTGTGTGTGTGTGTGTGTGTGTGTGTGTGTGTGTGTGTGTGTGTGTGTGTGTGTGTGTGTGTGTGTGTGTGTGTGTGTGTGTGTGTGTGTGTGTGTGTGTGTGTGTGTGTGTGTGTGTGTGTGTGTGTGTGTGTGTGTGTGTGTGTGTGTGTGTAATGATGACACTGGTAAACTCCTCATGGAATTGAACAGCACAGTGGCACTCTGGTGACGCTCAGAGGTCTGGGAGAGAGAGAGGTAATAATCACCAGGCTATTAGGTTTCATCTCTCTCTCTCTCTGGCTCTTTCTCCATTTCATGTATTCTCTACCTCTCCTCTTCTCTTTATGTCTTTCTCCCTCTCTCTCCTTTGCCCTCTTCACTATCTATCCCTCTCTCTGCCTCTTCATTCATTGTATCCACTACCTCTCCTCTTCACTCCCTCTTTCTCTCTTTTACCTTGTATCATTCCCGACCTCCTTTCCCTTCGTTACCTCCCTCATTCATGTCAACAGTGTGATAAAGTGGGCCCTTCAGAGAGATGACATCTGCAGAGGCAATCACAACTTCTCTTTCTTACTCCCCCCTGCAGCAGGTCAGAGTGTATCAGTCTGAATCTACATCAGTGGAGGCTGCTGAGGGGAGGACGGCTCATAATAATGGCTGGAACTGAACAAATGGAATGGCATCAAACACATAGTAGTTGATACCATTCCACTTATTCTGCTCCAGCCATTACCACGAGCCCGTCCTCCCAAATTAAGGTGCCACCAACCTCCTGTGATCTACATGTACCTTGTCTGATGGTTCACAAATTGGATGGTCATTCTTAATGGGCTGTGTTTTACTGAAACCATTTACATAAAACATGCTCAAGTGGTGCCATATATCACTCTATAAAGAAAGATGTGTTGGTTGGTAGCAGATACATGCTATGGAAGCACAAACAACACAATAATAATGGGATAAGATAGCCGATTACAAACCCCAGAGGAAACTGTTTCACCATTTGGTTTTAGTGTGGTCTGCTACTGTACATGATTTAGCCGACTCTTTAATCATCGTCAAGTCATACAGCACACCTTTGGCATGACAACCTACTAAATAGGTCCCATATTAAACGTCATCAATCAGGGAATGACAACACACTGAGAGGAATAAAGCACAAACAGACAGGGACACTACCAGGCAGGCTAATTTGTTTTAAAGGACTGTCCCAGCTAACACTGAACGTTCCCATAACATTGCCTATTCATTATTATTCATTATTATTATTTGAAAAACAACTTCCCCATAAAGTTGTGGGAATCAAAATGTGTTGGATTGGGTGTCAATCTAAGGAGTTAAGTTCTGAAGCAGAGAGAGACCATTCCTTTGGCAGTGATAAGAAGATTAAAATTCAGTAAAGTACAGTAGGCTAATTCCTTAAAAAGTAGGCTAACAGCTGAGCCACGAATGTCAGAGAGAAGTCCAGAACTTTGAGCTCTGTGAAGACCGGTCAGAGAGAAGTCCATAACTTTGAGCTCCCTGAAGACCAGTCAGTGAGACATCCAGAAATTTGAGCTCCTTGAAGACCAGTCAGAGAGAAGTCCAGAACTTTGAGCTCCCTGAAGACCGGTCAAAGAGAAGTCCAGAACTGTGAGCTCCCTGAAGACCGGTCAAAGAGAAGTCCAGAACTTTGAGCTCCCTGAAGACCAGTCAGTGAGACATCCAGAACATTGAGCTCCCTGAAGACCGGTCAAAGAGGGGTCCAGAACTTTGAGCTCCCTGAAGACCGGTCAGAGAGAAGTCCAGAACATTGAGCTCCCTGAAGACCGGTCAAAGAGAAGTCCAGAACTTTGAGCTCCCTGAAGACCGGTCAAAGAGAAGTCCAGAACTTTGAGCTCCCTGAAGACCGGTCAAAGAGAAGTCCAGAACTTTGAGCTCCCTGAAGACCGGTCAAAGAGAAGTCCAGAACATTGAGCTCCCTGAAGACCTGTCAAAGAGAAGTCCAGAACTTTGAGCTCCCTGAAGACCGGTCAGAGAGAAGTCCAGAACTTTGAGCTCCCTGAAGACCGGTCAGAGAGAAGTCCAGAACTTTGAGCTCCCTGAAGACCGGTCAGAGAGCTAAAAACCCAGGCGCTGCTAAAGGACAAGACACACCAGTATTCATCACTGCAGAAATATCCCCCTGACTCTGTTCTGCTAAGACACTAAGGGGTGAATCCTAACACTAACGTCTAATTGTAACTTAGCCATGCAGGGAGGGAGGGTTAGTAAGCTAAGGAAAGGACAACGTCTAATTGTAACTTAGCCATGCAGGGAGGGAGGGTTAGTAAGCTGAGGAAAGGACAACGTCTAATTGTAACTTAGCCATGCAGGGAGGGAGGGTTAGTAAGCTGAGGAAAGGACAACGTCTAATTGTAACTTAGCCATGCAGGGAGGGAGGGTTAGTAGGCTGAGGAAAGGACAACGTCTAATTGTAACTTAGCCATGCAGGGAGGGAGGGTTAGTAGGCTGAGGAAAGGACAACGTCTAATTGTAACTTAGCCATGCAGGGAGGGAGGGTTAGTAGGCTGAGGAAAGGACAACGTCTAATTGTAACTTAGCCATGCAGGGAGGGAGGGTTAGTAAGCTGAGGAAAGGACAACGTCTAATTGTAACTTAGCCATGCAGGGAGGGAGGGTTAGTAGGCTGAGGAAAGGACAACGTCTAATTGTAACTTAGCCATGCAGGGAGGGAGGGTTAGTAGGCTGAGGAAAGGACAACGTCTAATTGTAACTTAGCCATGCAGGGAGGGAGGGTTAGTAGGCTGAGGAAAGGACAACGTCTAATTGTAACTTAGCCATGCAGGGAGGGAGGGTTAGTAGGCTGAGGAAAGGACAACGTCTACGTTTGCCACTAACCAATAATTCTACGTTTGCCACTATCCAATAGAGATGATATGTGTTGGAGCATGTGAATGTACTGCCATGCCAAATTATTTTATGTTGAGAGGCAACAGAGCTGGAAAAACCTTCCCACACTCTCTCTACATCTCTCCTTTTTGTGAAGACCGGAAACTGATATAGATATGAGGAGGGTAAGTACTGTAGCCTGAGGACAACTTCTACCCTGGGCACTATATACCTGACCCCTGACCCCTGAAGGTGGAACACAACACCTAGAACAGCAGATAATGGAACTTCGATGTAACATGGGTTTTATGGAGAAGAACTGTGTAATGGAGGTTTTATGGAAAAGACACATTTAGGGGAGAATGGGGTAAGGAAAACATGTTTTACATTCAGCATCACTCCGTCAAGGGAAATATAGCATTCTTCCTAACTAAGATATATACACATACTGTATTTCTGGATATAATCAGAATTCATTTAAACATTAGTTTTGAAAACATAGTTTGTCCAAAAAAACTGGTCACTTCACAAAAATGACCCCGGGTATGGGGTAAGTTTTAAGCCACCTCCACATGTCTGTACTGAAGTTAACACCATACACATAAAGCACTCGGTACCAGTGGAGGCTGCTGAGGGGAGGACGGCTCAAAATAATGGTTGGAATTGAGTTAATGGAACGGTATCAAACACACGTTTTGGATCCCATTCCATCCACTCCATCCCAGACATTATTATGAGAAGTCCTCCACTCAGCAGCCTCCACTGCTCTGTACCGTACACAGTAAAATATAAACAAATACTATGTACGCCACAATGTACGCCACATAACATGTGGGGTGATGCTGGGTATCCTAGAAGTGTAGAATGTATTTTGTCTTAAGATTCTAACCCATGCCGACTCTGACATACAGTATGTGTACCGGGGTCAGAGGCTCTAGCTGCTGGACGACACAGGCCACAAGATGCCTTTCTCTGTACATCTACATGACTGAGGAAATTGTGATAGCCTTTACTCCTTACCACACAATGGGAAGGAAATGACTACATCGTCATACTCTTAGCAAAAAGGGTTCTTCGGCTGTCCCCATAGGAGAACCCTTTTTGATTCTAGGTATAACCCTTTTTTGTTCTAGGTAGAACCCTTTTGGGTTCCATGTAGAACCCTCTGTAGAAAGGGTTCTACATGAAACAAAAAGGGTTCTTCAATGGGTTCTCCTATGGGACAGCTGAAGAACCCTTTAAGATTCTAGATAGCACCTTTTTTTCTAAGAGGTACTGTCTGGCGTGTAGCCTTGCTTCTCAGACATCCTACTTCTGGAAGGAGTAGTCTACTGCAGACCTGGGTTCAAATGCTATTTGAAACAGTAATACTTTTAGTGAAAGCCTGGTGGAAGAGGTTTACACTTTTGGGACTTTTCAATTGATTCCATCGCACCAGGCAAGCTCAATAAAGAACAGCTAAAGCATTTGGAATGATTTGAAATATGATTTGAACCCAGGTCTCACTATAACAAGTGCTAGAGAAGAACCTCCACTAGCTAACTGCAACAGTGTAGGACTGTACGGTAGCTGAAAGAACATCAACCAGCAGTGAAATGCTCTTTTACCAGAGAAGTGCACTCTCCTCATCCTCATCCTCACAGACCATGTTTTGCGTTTCACTTCAGAGCACTAACATTATCTGAAACGACTACAGGGAAATAAACCTTGAACTTGGTGTTTCTTTTTCCTAAAAGTAGACTGGTTTCACCCTAACACTGCGAACGACGAGTGATGTCACACAAATTAGCGAGGACAGAAAGCAGCATGCCACACGGTCATCAGGTGGCTAAATATAATGGAGCTAATGTGTCCTACAAGGCACCGGCACAACGCCACAGCACCGGCTAATAACAGATAAGACAGATGGACAGACAGACAGGCTCCTCCTGATTCAGTGATTTGACACTAACCAGAGACATATGGCAGAACTGGCCTCCAAATCAATGTCTTGATTTTTTGAATCAGGTGTGTTAATGCATGGCTGGAACAAAAGCCTGCACAACCGTGGCTCTTCATGGCCAGTGTTACTGAACTGATCCTCAGAGTTCACAAAACTATCTGCCATCGATAACACCTGACAATCTCCCAGTTGAATTTGTCAGGCACTGTACATCAGAGACTGTGTACATCAGAGACTGTGTACATCAGAGACTGTGTACATCAGAGACTGTGTGCATCAGAGACTGTGTGCATCAGAGACTGTGTGCATCAGAGACTGTGTGCATCAGAGACTGTGTACATCAGAGACTGTGTACATCAGAGACTGTGTACATCAGAGACTGTGTACATCAGAGACTGTGTACATCAGAGACTGTGTACATCAGAGACTGTGTGCATCCCAAATGGCAACCTATTCCCTATATAGGATGCACTGCTTTTAACCAGAACCTATTGGCCCCTGGTCAAATGTAGAGCACTAAATAGGGAATAGGGTGACATTTGGAAGGCAACCACTGATTCAGACCAGCTTGTGTCCTTTTCTTGGGTGCAGGAGTTGGCTGCTGTGAGTCAGCATACAGGGCTGAACTGTGACACTGTGGCTGTAGTATTTATGCAGTACAGGGCTGAACTGTGACACTGTGGCTGTAGTATTTATGCAGTACAGGGCTGAACTGTGACACTGTGGCTGTAGTATTTATGCAGTACAGGGCTGAACTGTGACACTGTGGCTGTAGTATTTATGCAGTACAGGGCTGAACTGTGACACTGTGGCTGTAGTATTTATGCAGTACAGGGCTGAACTGTGACACTGTGGCTGTAGTATTTATGCAGTACAGGGCTGAACTGTGACACTGTGGCTGTAGTATTTATGCAGTACAGGGCTGAACTGTGACACTGTGGCTGTAGTATTTATGCAGTACAGGGCTGAACTGTGACACTGTGGCTGTAGTATTTATGCAGTACAGGGCTGAACTGTGACACTGTGGCTGTAGTATTTATGAAGTACAGGTCTGAACTGTGATTTTACAAGGTTTCCCCTCAGGAAACACTCTGTGTTCTAAAGGCCGGGGGTCGTCAGCTGAAACGACTACTGTCATTCATTACAGGAACAATAATAACCCCTGACTGGTTCAGTTCCTGAAAGGGAATATGTGTGTACATGTGTGTGTGTTTGTGCGTGTACATGTGTTTGTGTGTACATGTGTGTACATGTGTTTGTGTTTGTGCGTGTACATGTGTTTGTGTTTGTGCGTGTACATGTGTTTGTGTTTGTGTGTGTACATGTGTTTGTGTGTTTTTGTGTGTACATGTGTTTGTGTTTGTGTGTGTACATGTGTTTGTGTGTTTTTGTGTGTACATGTGTTTGTGCGTGTACATGTGTTTGTGTTTGTGTGTGTACATGTGTTTGTGTTTGTGTGTGTACATGTGTTTGTGTTTGTGTGTGTACATGTGTTTGTGTTTGTGTGTGTACATGTGTTTGTGTGTTTTTGTGTGTACATGTGTTTGTGTTTGTGTGTGTACATGTGTTTGTGTTTGTGCGTGTACATGTGTTTGTGTTTGTGTGTGTACATGTGTTTGTGTTTGTGTGTGTACATGTGTTTGTGTTTGTGTGTGTACATGTGTTTGTGTGTTTTTGTGTTTTTGTGTGTACATGTGTTTGTGTTTGTGCGTGTACATGTGTTTGTGTTTTTGTGTGTACATGTGTTTGTGTTTGTGCGTGTACATGTGTTTGTGTTTGTGTGTGTACATGTGTTTGTGTGTGTACATGTGTTTGTGTTTGTGTGTGTACAAGCCTTGACCGAGTCATCTGAATGAGTTTATCTACCACACTGCAGAAGAAATCTGTGGGAGAAAGGCTTTTCTTTCAAGAACAGCTCACAAGCTAAGTCAAAGTTGTCAAAGTCTTGGCCTAAAGGTCAACAGACAGCTGTGTGCTTATCATTCAGTTGCCAGTTTCCTGAAATCCTTGTAGCTAATGTGGTTCTCAATTTATTTTGACGACCCAGACTACCCACATCACTTGTAGAACAACAAAGTGCTTCATTTCACACGTTTTGTTCGTTCACACATATACATTGCCCATCAAACAAGGTTTTCAGGAAACTCACCCAGATTGGTTGATGATGAAACACCGTAGGCCTATCACGGCTGTAGTGCAAACTTAGCCACAGTTTCCTTGTTAAGTGAAACCAACCGAAACGTTGTGCAATCAGCCCACTCAGCAATCAACTGCAAAACATCTATTTGTCTCACAGTTCACTCTCAGGCTTGGGTAGTGTGTTATCCCCTAGGCAAAATGACTACTGTGTCATAGCTGTGTCCGCTGGGGGTCGATGGGTGTAGGGAGAAGTTACCCCTATACGCTGATCTTGGGTCAGTTTGCGTTTCCCCCACTATTGGTTAATGTGAGGATTGGGGAGGGGAAGCTGATTCTAGATCAGTAGCTAGGGGAAACTTCACCCCCAAGCACTTGGGGTTGATGACAGCGTAACATCAGCAGAATCGAGTGTGAAAAAACCTATCAGACGGAGACAGAGGAAGCATGGCCATAGACACACCAGCTGCTGGTAAGCTCCCAGAATAGCAGAAGCTACTGTAGAGTAGGGCCAACCACAGCAGCAGCATAGAACAGGGTGAATAGGCCCCCAGAGCAACATCCAAGCCCTTTGGCACAAAAACTATCCACTGAAACTGATAGAAGACAAACTCTTTTAGGCATCGGTCAACAGAGCGAGGCGGGGACTCCCTCCTCACCTATACAATGTTAGGGGAAATCTGAGATAGTCTTCTTCCTTAGGAATCTGGAGATTCAGTCCTCGACTCCTTTCAGACAGAGAATCCCTCCACAATTAGTCTGTAACACCAAGAACCTTTCATTATATCACCACCATGTTAGGTCGTCATGGTGACCCAAGTTGTGTGTGCCTTTGTTGGTTAGTTAGTTCCAGTCATCCTGGATCAGGTCTCGGTGGAAGCAGGTCATACAGGGGCCAATCATCACTGATATCATTCCTCTTAAATCTCTCGGTTACACACTGTACACATCTAGTGATGTAGTGCAGAACAATCACATTTACTAACTGGCTATTAAAGTTAGTTCTCTACCGATGATTCAATTTGAGGAGGAAGATTCCCATCATCAAATGAATGGACTTCACATCAACCCTGACATTTTGAATACTGTTCAATTTCCACACATATTAGTCACAATACACTGGCAGTGTGTATTTGTCATCACTAACCATTATGACAACACCGTCAATGACAGTGCCGTAGTCTGTATTCACACAGTACCGCCCACTAACCTTATGAAACCAATGGGCCATTATTCACACAGTACCGCCCACTAACCTTATGAAACCAATGGGCCAGCAAATCAACACAACAATGTACAGTAGCAGAGAGAGAGATGGGGGGGTAGACAGGAAACAGAAGTGACTCTGTGTGCTTAGTGGAGACACCATAGCTCGAACCAAATGGCACCCTATTCCCTATATAATGCACTGTGTAGATATTTGGGACACAAAACACACAGCGCTGCAGTCAGCAAAACTGCTAGATCAACAGTGGTGTCGAAGACACGGCGTGTATCACTGTTGCAGTAAGAGTGAAATCTAAGGGACTGCAATGAACCAATAGGCTACTACAGACCCACTTTCTCAAAGGAAGTTCAGCCCATTGAGTTTTCTAGTGCAGACTTTGCTGCTTGGCACTGCCTGTGTCTGTGTCAGTAGGGTTAGCTAGCCTACTTTTCAAACATGCTTTCAGTTAGGCCCTCTACAGTACTGCTGGTGTACAGGGTACAGAATGTTACCTTGCCATAGAGTATCTCACATCCTTTGAGATATAGTACAATGTGTAAATAAAAGCTCTATAACTGTGATACATTACTAGTTTAGAAGCCCGTGCCCGCGTTACAAAGTTTCTCCCTGCAGTCGGTCACACAGTCTGAGGTGTTAAAGGAGCTCCTTAAACTTCACCCCAAAAAACATCTGGGTCAGATGGTTTAGATCCTTTCTTCTTAAAGGTTGCTGCCCCTATCATCACCAAGCCTGTCTCTGACCTTTTAACCTGTCTCTCCTCTCTGGGGAGGTTCCCAGTGCTTGGAAGGCAGCCACGGTTCACCCTTTATTTAAAGATCAAGCTGATCCTAACTGTTATAGGCCAATTTCTATTTTGTCCTGTTTATAAAAAGTGTTGGAAAAACGTGTCAATAATCAACTGACTGGCTTTCTTGATGTCTATAGTATTCTCTCTGGTATGCAATCTGGTTTCTGCTCAGATTATGGATGTGTCACTGCAACCTTAAAGGTGTTAAATGATTCTAAGTAATGTTGTGCTGCTATTTTTATTGACTTGGCCAAAGCTTTGATACGGTAGACCATTCCATTCTTGTGGGCCAGCTAAGGAGTATTGGTGTCTCTGAGGGGTCTTTGGCCTGGTTTACTAACTACCTCTCTCAAAGAGCGCAGTGTATAAAGTCAGAACATCTGCTGTCTCAGCCACTGCCTGTCACCAAGGGAGTACACCAAGGCTCGATCCTAGGCCCCACACTCTTCTCAATTTACATCAACAACATAGCTCAGGCAGTAGGAAGCTCTCTCATCCATTTATATGCAGATGATACAGTCTTTTACTCAGCTGGCCCCTCCCCAGATTTTGTGTTAAACATTCTACAACAAAGCTTTCTTAGTGTCCAACAAGCTTTCTCTGCCCTTAACCTTGTTCTGAACACCTTCCAAACAAAGGTCATGTGGTTTGGTAAGAAGAATGCCCTTCTCCCCACCAGTGTGATTACTACCTCTGAAGGTTTAGAGTTTGAGGTAGTCACCTCATACAAGTACTTAGGAGTATGGCTAGACGGTACACTGTCCTTCTCTCAGCACATTTCAAAGCTGCAGGCTAAAGTTAAATCTAGACTTGGTTTCCTCTATCGTAATCGCTCCTCTTTCTCCCCAGCTGCCAAACTAACCCTGATTCAGATGACCATCCTACCCATGCTAGGTTACGGAGACGTAATTTATAGATCGGCAGGTAAGGGTGCTCTCGAGCGGCTAGATGTTCTTTACCATTTGGCAATCAGATTTGACACCAATGCTCCTTATAGGACACATCACTGCACTCTATACTCCTCTGTAAACTGGTCATCTCTGAATACCCGTCGCAAGACCCACTGGTTGATGCTTATTTATAAAACCCCCTTAGGCCTCACTCCCCATTATCTGAGATAACTACTGCAGCCCTCATCCTTCACATACAACACATGTTCTGCCAGTCACATTCTGTCCCCAAAGTACACACATCACTGGGTCGCTCCTCTTTTCAGTTTGCTGCAGCTATCAACTGGAACGAGCTGCAAAAAACACTCAAATTGGACAGTTTTATCTCCATCTCTTCATTCAAAGACTCAATCATGGACACTCTTACTGACAGTTGTGGCTGCTTCGCGTGATGTATTGTTGTCTCTACCTTCTTGCCTTTGTGCTGTTGTCTGTGCCCAATAATGTTTGTACCATGTTTTGTGCTGCTACCATGTTGTGCTGCTGCCTGTTGTGCTGCTACCATGTTGTTGTCATGTGGTGTTGCTCCCATGCTGTGTTGTCAGGTGTTGCTGCCATGCTATTGTCACGCCCTGACCTTAGAGATCCTTTTTATGTCTCTATTTTGGTTTGGTCAGGACGTGAGTTGGGGTGGGCATTCTATGTTTTGTGTTTCTATGATTTTCAATTTCTATGTTTTGGCCGGGTATGGTTCTCAATCAGGGACAGCTGTCTATCGTTGTCTCTGATTGAGAACCATACTTAGGTAGCTCTTTTTTCCACCTGTGTTTGTGGGAAGATGACTTTGTTTAGGGCACATAACCTTTGAGCTTCACGGTTTGTGTTTGTAGTGTTTATTGTTTTGTTCGGCGTCATTTTTATCTAATAAAAAGAAAATGTACGCTGCACCTTGGTCCTCCTCCTTCAACAGCCGTGACAGAACTTCCCACCACCACCAAAGGACCAAGCAGCGTGGTAAGAAGGAGGACTGGACATGGGAGGATATTTTAAATGGCAAGGGATCCTGGACGTGGGAGGAGATCCTGGCCGGGAAGGATCGTCTGCCCTGGGAGCAGGTAGAAGCAGAGAGGAAGGCGAAGGCAGCAGCTAAAGCAGAGCGGCAACGTTATGAGGGAACACGACTGGCAAGGAAGCCCGAGAGGCAGCCCCCCCCAAAACATTTTTTTGGGGGGGTAGCACACGGGGAGTGTGGCAGAGTCAGGTTGGAGACCTGAGCCAACTCCCCGTGCTTACCGTGGCGGGCGCCGTACTGGTCAGGCAACGTGTTATGCGGTGGAGCGCACGGTGTCTCCAGTACGCGTTCTTAGCCCGGTGCGCTACATCCCAGCTCCCCGCATCTGCCGGGCTAGGGTGAGCATCCAGCCAGGACGGATTGTGCCAGCCCTGCTCTCCAGACCTCCAGTACGTCTCTACGGCCCAGGATATCCTGCGCCGGCTCTGCGCACTGTGTCTCCAGTGCGTCTGCACAGCCTAGTGCGTCCTGTGCCTGCGCCCCGCACGTGCCGGGCCAAAGTCACCATCCAGCCAGGACGGGTTGTGCAGGCTCTTAGCTCGAGACCTCCAGTGCGCCTCCACGGCCCAGTGTATCCAGTGCCTCGGCCAAGGACAAGGCCTCCTGTACGTCTCCCCAGCCTGGTGAGTCCTGTGCCTGCACCAAAAACTAATCATCCTGTATGTCTCCCCAGCCTGGTGAGTCCTGTGCCTGCTCCCAGAGCTAGGCCTCCTGTGTGTCTCTCCACTCCAGTGATGATCCATGGCAAGAAGCCTCCAGTGATGATCCATGGCACGAAGCCTCCAGTGATGATCCATGGCACGAAGCCTCCAGTGATGATCCATGGCACGAAGCCTCCAGTGATGATCCATGGCAAGAAGCCTCCAGTGATGATCCATGGCACGAAGCCTCCAGTGATGATCCATGGCAAGAAGCCTCCAGTGATGATCCATGGCAAGAAGCCTCCAGTGATGAGGGTGAGGGTGCCCAGTCCGGGGCCCGCAACGAGGGTTCCCAGTCCGGGGTCGGCGACGAGGGTCCCCGCACCAGAGGTGCCACCAAAGTGGGGTGAGCCAGCGGTGGAGCGGGGTCTGCGTCCCGCACCTGAGCCACCGCCGCGGATAGATGCCCACCCAGACCCTCCCCTATAGGTTTAGGTTTTGCGGCTGGTGTCTTAGGCCTCTCTTTATGTAGTGTTGTGGTGTCTCTCTGGTTGTGATGTGTGTTTTGTCCTATATTTTTTTTTTATTCCCAGCCCCCGTCCCCTCAGGAGGCCTTTTGCCTTTTGGTAGGCCGTCATTGTAAATAAGAATTTGTTCTTAACTGACTTGCCTAGTTAAATAACTTGTTATGGCTGCAGGGGGCGTATTGAAAAACTGGAAAATATGTGCCCATTTTCAAATGGCCTCTTACTCAATTTTTGCTCGTACAATATGCATATTATTATTAATATTGGATAGAAAACACTGTCTAGTTTCTAAAACAGGTTTAATTATTTCTCTAAGTGAAACATAACTCTTTTTACAGCCCATTTTCTATCCGGAAGTGAAATTTCCAAGAAGCTATGTCTCTCTTCAAGATACTCTCTATAAAAGGCCTTGGCACTTAGGACTGTAGAAACACGTCACACGTCTTCCCCTGGGTGTCATGCGGAAGTGAGAGAAGAAATGACTTGATTATCTCTGTCAGGGACTGAAAACAACATCTTGGAGTGAGAAGTGCGCACTTTCTTTTTTTTTCTGGGCGCGAAGTAGGAACTGGACTGCGCTCCTGGAAAACCCTCGTTATAGGTGAATATGACCTCCGGCTTCAATTTTATTTGATACATGTCACAATATCATCCTAAAGTATGTTTTTTCAATATACTTTAATTATATTATTGAAATTTATTCTGGACTTTAGACGTGATGCGACGCAAGAATTTTGTCAAGACGGAGAGGTTAGCACGGCATGGCCAGTGTGCATGCTAATTCAAGAGGGACATCGTTCGTTCTGGGTCCAAATGAAGACGGTTCTGAACAAAGGACCCTTTGGAGAACATTCTGATGGAAAATCAACAAAGATAAGGACCCAATTTGGGATGCTTTTTCATATATCTGTCGAACTGTGCTATCGCTAGCGTTTGACTAGAATCAATGCTGCTGTGTGTTAGCTATTGTAGTAAGCTAATATAACGATATATTGTGTTTTCGCTGTAAAACACTTCAGAAATCGGAAATATTGTCTGTATTCACAAGATCTTTCTCTTTCATTAGCTATCCACCATATATTTTTCTGAAATGATTTATGATGAGTAATAAGGTAGTTGACGTTGGTGTCTATTTTCTCTGGCTACTCCCGTGCGATTTCTGACTGTAGCTATGATGGTAGCAGTAATGTAAAACTGATTTATAGCTAAAATATGCAATTTTTTTGAACAAAACATAGATTTATTGTGTAACATGTTATAGGACTGTCATCTGAGGTAGTTTTTTCTAGGTTATTTAGGTTGGTTCTAGGTTAGTTAGGTTGGCTTGTGCATGCTACTTGCATCCTACTTGTGCTGTGAAAAATGTCTGTCCTCTTTTTTATTTGGTGGTGAGCTAACATAAATATATGTGGTGTTTTCTCTGTAAAACATTTAAAAAATCGGACATGTTGGCTGGATTGACAAGATGTTTATCTTTCAAATGCTGTATTGGACTTGTTAATGTGTGAAAGTTAAATATTTAAAAAAAATAGATTTTGAATTTCGCGCCCTGCATTTGAGCTGGATGTTGTCATAGGTGTACCGGCGTCGGGCTGCAGCCATAACAGGATAAAGGTTAAATAAAAAATAAACACAAATAAATAAATAGTGCTAGTCAAATCTGAGTAGGATAGCCATCGACACACCTGACAAAGCATCACAGGTGCAGAGGAATGAAACACCACAAAATTGGACATTCAGTCCAACGCAAATCTATAGGTCTCAGACAAGGTTACTTATCATGCAAGCATGGTTCCAAACCATTTCCATTATACCAGCACACCACCTACCCACCTACTTACCTAATACCAGCCAGTCATATCACTCCAGGGGGGAGCCCATTAGCCTTCCCCCATTAGCTGCTCCTTCCCCTGGGCTGGCTGCCTCAAATCTGTCCCTTTTCTTTCCCTTCAACACTGTGCCTCTACTACTACCAGTCTGCCACTGAACACTGAACGCTCAACACCCCATCTAGGCCACCGGGTAAAATTAGCAATCTCTGACGGAGGATATTAGCCCAATACGTTTGCCAAACATTTCTAGGACAACGGAGGGGGTGAATCACAGAGAGATGTGAATGAAATGTACTGTGGAGAAATGTAACACAGCTAGGCTACAGAGCAATGTGTCAAATATGGAATTGCAACCACTTCAATGACTAAAGTTTCTACCTGCATGAATACTGACATCCCACTGGGCACACACTGGTTGATTCAATGTTGTTCCCACGTCATTTCAACACAATTACGTTAAACCAACATGGAATAGATATTGAATTGATGTCCATTCCCAATTGGATGGACCTTTTGAAACAACATAGAATCAAACTAAATTAAGATATCTTAGCATAGTCAATGTGCAGTGTTGGGGGCCATTGGCCTGCTGCTATAAGAGAGAATGAGAAAAAAATGCAGCGTTAAAGAGAGCAGCTGTGGGGTGACAATGACACTGGGTTTGGAGAGAGAGAGAGAGAGACAGAGAGACAGACAGAGAGAGAGACAGAGACAGAGAGAGAGAGAGAAAGGGAGAGAAAGGGAGAGAAAGGGAGAGAAAGGGAGAGAGAGAGAGAGAGAGAGAGAGAGAGAGAGAGAGAGAGAGAGAGAGAGAGAGAGAGAGAACTAGATAAAAAGGTTGAGATAAAGAGAGCAGCTGTGGGGTGACAATGATTGTCTCCAGCTGGCTGCAGCTGCTCCTAATTCACCATTGAGTCACCGCACCAGATTACAGGTCAAAACCATTGCAGCTCTTAATCCAGATTGACGTAACCTAATGTACATTGGAGGTGTAATTATCCCCCAGCAATTAACTAAAATTACCACTGAGGGCAAGAGCCTTGGACTTCCAAATCTAATCAAGGAAGAGTGACTTCGGAGACTTCGGAAATGAAGTAAGTTAGATGCTGTTGGGCTCTACGTTGAACATTTGGGAACATTCTGAACTGCGTGAAGTGAAACTGATGATGAAGTTCTTAAAAGGTTTTGGACGGTACAACCAATTATATTTTTTTCTATTCCATTCTACTCAAAAGTGAATTCAGTTAGACACAGTTGTCTCTTTGAGCATTTGGGAAAGTTCTGGGCACGTATTAATGCAGCGTCTCAGAGAAGGAGTGCTGGTCTAGGAACTGATGTGCCTTTTAAATCATAATGAATAAGATTTATATGGACAGGGGGGACCTGATCCTAGATCAGCACTCTTACTCTGAGAAGAATCATGAATATGGACCCAATATTGCTCGTGAAGGGAAACTGAGGAAAAACGTTTTTCAAATGTTTTAGAAGGTAAGGCCAATAGCGTTTTTTCCCCTACTGTGTTTTTCTTTTATATCTTGACAATGGGAGACCGAGTGACAATGGGAGACCGAGTGTTACTCTGCGAGTGTTACTCTGCAGTTTCCTGTTCTTTGAAAATAATTCCGTGGCAACAATATAAAGAGGATTCAGAAAGTCCAGGGAGGGTTTTCACATGGACTCTTTTCCTTCCACAGGGATACAACAGGACAATTCCCTGGGCTGTGATAACGCACAGCCACCACACCTTTACAGTGATTTGTGTAAACAAACAACTAACCGACAATGAATCAGCAACAGTTAAACAAGTGAACAGGAAACCATACTGAAAGTGCTCCCTGCTATCATGACAACAGTTGAGAAACTAAAGAGAGATATTTAGATTGGGATTCAAACAATCACACATTAACGACCTGTGCTATACGGTTCACTTTTTAAAAGGCGATTTCTCCTTGAGTCAGCAATCGTGGCTTTTACAGCGAATTTGATCTCCGCAAACGTCAGGGAAATGCCCTTTAATTGCGTATCGCTGTGCGCAGGCCTTTAATCTGCGTTGGATCGAATTCTGGCCTTAGCATATTGTAGGTAACAATCTTCAATAGCACGAGGAATACAGGCCTAAATTAGCCTTGCTAAAGTTTCTAACATGTTGTTCTTGGATTAGTTAGATACAGTAGTGCATCTAGTACTAAGTCTACATCGATACCAATGTGAGAATTGATACCCGACAGTACAGTGCAGTAACAGTATAGGCCCACAGCACTGTTTTCAAAACAATCACAGCCATCAGTTCCAAGCGTTCCCCTGTCATTTCCCATTGATGCTGCTACTGAACACTGACAACTGAACACTGATAAGCTACTACATTTCCCATTGATGCTGCTACTGAACACTGACAAGATACTACATTTCCCATTGATGCTGCTACTGAACACTGACAACTGAACACTGATAAGATACTACATTTCCCATTGATGCTGCTACTGAACACTGACAACTGAACACTGATAAGATACTACATTTCCCATTGATGCTGCTACTGATACTAACTGAGACAACTGAACACTGATATGATACTACATTTCCCATTGATGCTGCTACTGAACACTGACAACTGAACACTGATAAGATACTACATTTCCCATTGATGCTGCTACTGAACACTGACAACTGAACACTGATAAGATACTACATTTCCCATTGATGCTGCTACTGAACACTGACAACTGAACACTGATAAGATACTACATTTCCCATTGATGCTGCTACTGATACTAACTGAGACAACTGAACACTGATATGATACTACATTTCCCATTGATGCTGCTACTGAACACGGACAACTGAACACTGATAAGATACTACATTTCCCATTGATGCTGCTACTGAACACTGACAACTGAACACTGATAAGATACTACATTTCCCATTGATGCTGCTACTGAACACTGACAACTGAACACTGATAAGATACTACATTTCCCATTGATGCTGGTACTGAACACTGACACCTGAACACTGATAAGATACTACATTTCCCATTGATGCTGCTACTGATACTAACTGAGACAACTGAACACTGATATGATACTACATTTCCCATTGATGCTGCTACTGAACACTGACAACTGAACACTGATAAGATACTACATTTCCCATTGATGCTGCTACTGAACACTGACAACTGAACACTGATAAGATACTACATTTCCCATTGATGCTGCTACTGAACATGGACAACTGAACACTGATAAACTACTACATTTCCCATTGATGCTGCTACTGAACACTGACAACTGAACACTGATAAGATACTACATTTCCCATTGATGCTGCTACTGAACACGGACAACTGAACACTGATAAGATACTACATTTCCCATTGATGCTGCTACTGAACACTGACAAGATACTACATTTCCCATTGATGCTGCTACTGAACACTGACAACTGAACACTGATAAGATACTACATTTCCCATTGATGCTGCTACTGAACACTGACAACTGAACACTGATAAGATACTACATTTCCCATTGATGCTGCTACTGAACACGGACAACTGAACACTGATAAGATACTACATTTCCCATTGATGCTGCTACTGAACACTGACAAGATACAACATTTCCCATTGATGCTGCTACTGAACACGGACAACTGAACACTGATAAGCTACTACATTTCCCATTGATGCTGCTACTGAACACTGATAAGATACTACATTTCCCATTGATGCTGCTACTGAACACTGACAACTGAACACTGATAAGCTACTACATTTCCCATTGATGCTGCTACTGAACACTGACAACTGAACACTGATAAGATACTACATTTCCCATTGATGCTGCTACTGAACACTGATAAGATACTACATTTCCCATTGATGCTGCTACTGAACACTGACAACTGAACACTGATAAGCTACTACATTTCCCATTGATGCTGCTACTGAACACTGACAACTGAACATTGATAAGATACTACATTTCCCATTGATGCTGCTACTGAACACTGACAACTGAACACTGATAAGATACTACATTTCCCATTGATGCTGCTACTGAACACTGACAACTGAACACTGATAAGATACTACATTTCCCATTGATGCTGCTACTGAACACGGACAACTGAACACTGATAAGATACTACATTTCCCATTGATGCTGCTACTGAACACTGACAACTGAACACTGATAAGATACTACATTTCCCATTGATGCTGCTACTGAACACGGACAACTGAACACTGATAAGATACTACATTTCCCATTGATGCTGCTACTGAACACTGACAAGATACAACATTTCCCATTGATGCTGCTACTGAACACGGACAACTGAACACTGATAAGCTACTACATTTCCCATTGATGCTGCTACTGAACACTGATAAGATACTACATTTCCCATTGATGCTGCTACTGAACACTGACAACTGAACACTGATAAGCTACTACATTTCCCATTGATGCTGCTACTGAACACTGACAACTGAACACTGATAAGATACTACATTTCCCATTGATGCTGCTACTGAACACTGATAAGATACTACATTTCCCATTGATGCTGCTACTGAACACTGACAACTGAACACTGATAAGCTACTACATTTCCCATTGATGCTGCTACTGAACACTGACAACTGAACATTGATAAGATACTACATTTCCCATTGATGCTGCTACTGAACACTGACAACTGAACACTGATAAGATACTACATTTCCCATTGATGCTGCTACTGAACACTGACAACTGAACACTGATAAGATACTACATTTCCCATTGATGCTGCTACTGAACACGGACAACTGAACACTGATAAGATACTACATTTCCCATTGATGCTGCTACTGAACACTGATAAGATACTACATTTCCCATTGATGCTGCTACTGAACACTGACAAGATACTACATTTCCCATTGATGCTGCTACTGAACACTGATAAGATACTACATTTCCCATTGATGCTGCTACTGAACACGGACAACTAAACACTGATAAGATACTACATTTCCCATTGATGCTGCTACTGAACACTGACAACTGAACACTGATAAGATACAACATTTCCCATTGATGCTGCTACTGAACACGGACAACTGAACACTGATATGATACTACATTTCCCATTGATGCTGCTACTGAACACTGATAAGATACTACATTTCCCATTGATGCTGCTACTGAACACTGACAACTGAACACTGATAAGCTACTACATTTCCCATTGATGATGCTACTGAACACTGACAACTGAACACTGATAAGATACTACATTTCCCATTGATGCTGCTACTGAACACTGATAAGATACTACATTTCCCATTGATGCTGCTACTGAACACTGACAACTGAACACTGATAAGATACTACATTTCCCATTGATGCTGCTACTGAACACTGATAAGATACTACATTTCCCATTGATGCTGCTACTGAACACTGACAACTGAACATTGATAAGATACTACATTTCCCATTGATGCTGCTACTGATACTAACTGAGAGAACTGAACACTGATAAGATACTACATTTCCTTTGAAAACCCCAGCTGCTTTCAGTATTTCCCTGCTTTCTGAATCTCGCCCAGGAGAGATTATAGTGGGAATTCAGCAGGACTTTGGACGGGGAGAGATGGAACACCAAAAACTGGCCAGAACACTATCATATACAGCTGCTATTGAAAGTTTACACACCCCTTGCACAGTCTTCACATTTTGCTGCCTTAAAATGACATCTAAGAAGGGAATACATTTCAGGGATGTTTTCCCCTACCTATCTACACATCCTACTCCACATTTTCACAGTGAAAGAAAAATTATAGAAAACGTTCCAAATGAATAAAATAAAATAAACTGTCTTCACACCCCAGAGTTAATACTTGGTGGAAGCAACTTTGGCAGCAATTACAGCTGTGGATCATTTCAAATAAGATTCTATCAACTTTGCACAACTCTTAGGGCAACAGTTATCCATTGTTTTTGTCAGAATTACACAAGCTCAGTTCATTTTTGGGGAAACCATCGCTGCAATATTCAAGCCTTATCTCTGATTTTCAAAAATACTTTTTCTTTCACTTTGAATATGTGGAGTAGGTTGTGTACATCTGTAGGAAATAAATCAAATGTAATACATGTTTTTATTTCATTTAAGGCAGGGAAATGTGAAGTTTGTGTAAGTGGTGTATAGACTTTCATTTGCCACTGTATCACTAAGGCAAGGACATGGTGAGCATCATAGATCACCATAGCCACACTCCACACAAGCGAAAGGTCAGAACCCATTATAAACAAAACATCTCAGACATTAATATTTTAAGGGCCTGTCAAGAGGAATGATGGTGCTTATTTAACAGAGAGAATTATTTTGGGGAGAGTGAGAGAGAGAGAGAGAGAGAGAAAGAGAGAGAGAGAGAGAGAGAGAGAGAGAGAGAGAGAGAGAGAGAGAGAGACAGAGAGAGACAGAGAGAGAGACACATAGAGAGAGAGAGCGAGAGAGAGAGAGAGACAGAGAGAGAGAGACAGAGACAGAGAGAGAGAGAATGTTCTTTTGAGAGAAAGAGCTAATATTATTGTAGGAGGGAGAGAAATAAGGTATGAATACGAAAATTGAAAAATGAATATTGATGATACTACTGCTGGCTGTAACTAACTTGTTAGTGCTTTGAAAGTGAGTAGACTAGGACCAGGGTGACGTCTGATGGGTTTAAACTACGAGTGAATCAGATTCAGGGTTACAAAATGTAGGTAATCAGGAGGGAAAACGCAGGATATGTGGAAATATCTTACAATTCTATCTTAAAAATTAGTTGAATTATGTTTTTGGTGTTGTGCCACAAGGTCATGAAAAGGTCAACCACTGCCCTGGGAACAACTGTCAGGTGGACCACTATGTCATAAGACAATACACACACACACACACACACACACTCACTCCTACTGATGACCTGGTTGAAAATCTAAAGCCCCTCTTGACCGATGATAAGCACCAACACCAAGCTTATCAATAATCCTGAAACACATTGCAGACCCAGTAGGTCTGAGTACATTATGAAGCTGACACACTGAAACACATTGCAGAGCAATGTC
The DNA here is from genome assembly GCF_045679555.1 of Salvelinus alpinus. Lineage (NCBI taxonomy): Eukaryota > Metazoa > Chordata > Actinopteri > Salmoniformes > Salmonidae > Salvelinus > Salvelinus alpinus. The sequence goes on from NC_092090.1 coordinate 20,707,158, forward strand.
TGTCTGTCTGTCTGTCTCTCTTTCAATCTGTCCTGCCTGCCTGTCTCTGAGGATGACCGTGAAGAGGGAGCACAGCATAATAAGTGATAGTGGAGACTGGAGAGAGAGAGTGGTAGGAGCTTTGTTAGGACATTCAGAGACATCTCCGGGGACAGCTCGATTACACAAGCACTCCTACATGTCAGTGGGGAAATGAATTCCATTCCTTAGGCCTTAATGAGATTTCTGACAGAAGACAGGATAGCCCTGTCACTGTGCTGGGCTTGGCATTGAACAGAAGCTTTTACGGTCTGTGTGTCGGAACTCAGAATACAACAACAAAAATGTTTTTTTTGTCTGTTCATATTTCTTCAGTCAATCTTTATTGTCCCATAAGGGAATTTGGTGTGCAGGCAGGATGACACACAATGACACTATTGTGTGTCGAATGTTGGGCTAGATAATGTTGTCAAAAACGGTGGAAATGGAACGCTGTTTGACAGAGAAACTCAACGGAAGAAGGAAGCAGTCTGGTTTCCAAAAGACCCTTACACACACACACACACACACGCACACACAAGCCAACTTCAGCTACACAACACAGGATATGAAACATTGTGACCTTAGACCTTTTTTCTTTTCCAAGAACGCAAAGCGAAATAAAAACAATGCTTTTAAAAACCTGCCACAGCTCCACCCTTTAGGGCTTGTGGTTTGACCTGTTCACTTTCTGTGTAAGGTAGCCAAGACAGTCATAATACTTACTATGAACCATTTGTAATGTAATATTATGTCTTTAGAATGTCACCTGTCACACCACAGTGGATTACATGACTTGCTAAATTCAGCTCATAACAGTTATAACAGCCACACGTAGTGATGATCTTGGGTCAGTTTTGCATTTTCACAGATAATGGTTCAGGTTAGGATTGGGGGAGGGTAAACTGATCCTAGATCGGTACCTAGAGGAAACTTCACCCCAGAGCCTAATTTACACAAAAAGAATGGCTGCTGGATTTCCCAATGGAACTCACAACAGACAGCTGATAAACTGCCAAAATGTTAATGTGCTGAAAACCTGCCACACAGTTTGGCTGAGTCCTTTTCAACATGAATGATTCATATGTTTTTTCCGGGGGTGTTAGCTGCATTTAATACCGTCATTACACAATAGTTTCCTTTAGCTACTGTAATGGATTTCATGTTCACCAGCTAACGTGCTGAAACACACCATTAAAAAAACACATTTAAACCCAGTGATAACATCGCACACACACACACACACCTTGTATACACCACGCACAACTGCACACACACACACACACACACACACACACACACACACACACACACACACACACACACACACACACACACACACACACACACACACACACACACACACACACACACACACACACACACCAAGATGAAGCAGCATGCACCTTGACCTCCATTGATAAACACACACGCAGACAGGCTAAACACTGTCCCCTGATAACACACAGTATTTCTGACAGACAGGGACTACTGTATGTACAGAGTGGAACAGGCATTGTCTTTTACCTTGAAAGAGAACTGTCTGGCATTGATGGTCTAATACTGCGTGTACTTTGAACTTCTACCCATGCAGACCATTGTGTCTAACTAGAGGAAGAAGGCCTTCTACTTATGACTCTGGTTCCTCTCAAGGTTTCTTCCTACCTAGGCAAATTGACCTTGCCAAGAGGCCTTGGCATCCACCATTGGAGGGTACACGCTACTGTGTTACATACTGTATATAATGGTTGGTGTGTGATGTTGGGGGGAAGGTAGCCTAGCAGTTAAGGTTGCTGGTTCAAATCCCGAGCTGACTAGGTGAAAAATCTGTTGATGTGCCCTTGAGCAATGTACCTCACTCTAATTGTTAAGGAATAAGACTAAATGTATTTATTTTTAAATGGCGTGTCCCTAAGTATTGACTACCTTATTTTACAGCCTGTTAGAGCCTGACTCAGGTCGGTAAGTTTACTCCACCCAGATACATAAAATAATGTACAAGACAAAGAACGGGGCCACAGATACCCATAAATCTTCTCTCAGACAACGGCTTCATCTTTTACTCTGAAGGAGTGTAACCAGGGTAATGAATGGACTTCACACCGTACACAGAGTAGTGGATGGTTGAGAGACCACCACCGCACATAACAGATTCAATTATCACCGGGGAGATATAGGGAGGGGAGGGGAGAGAAGGCTACAGTATTGTGTTTGCTGTCAGTCACAGGTTGCATCCCAAAAGGCACCCTACCCCCTATATAGTACACTGATATTGACCCCTATGGGCCCTTGTCAAAAGTGTGGCACTATATAGGGAATATGGTGCCACTTGGGACACTGCCACACTGTTGTCACAGTGTCAGAATGGATCACACTTTGATGTGATCAAATAGAGGTAGCTTCATAAACACTACTGGGTGTGACAGTGAACACACACACACACACACACACACACACACACACACACACACACACACACACACACACACACACACACACACACACCTGTTTGTTCATCTAAGGCCAATATTCCATTCCACTTCCCTTTAGGTGAATAACAGTGGAAAATCACGCCGATTGAACCGAATAACAGGAATGAGTTTAATATCTTTGGTTGTACATTACCAGACAGGAACCAGATAAAAACATGCTCTGCTGAGGCAGTACAGACAGACAGACAGACAGACAGAGACAGACAGACAGACACACAGACAAAAACATGCTCTGCTGAGGCAGTACAGACAGACAGACAGACAGACAGACAGACAGACAGACAGACAGACAGACAGACAGACAGACAGACAGACAGACACAAAATACAGTTACAATGTTCAGATTATTGGAAATATGTTGACATTTACCACTAAATGAATCATTTTTAATAACTTTTACCCAGCTGCATAATCAGATAATAATGTATATATTCAACCTCATGGTCCCAAGCAACAACTGAATGACAATGTTCTACCGTGATGAACCCGATCCATTCTCAGAGCATGGTAATGTGAATCCACACACACGTACACACACACACATGGTGTATTCATGAGTCATCGTTGTGATATGTCATATTCCAGCGTCATGCTGTCTTTTCATGCTGAGTAACTGTGTTGGAAGATAGGCAACAATGTACCTATTAGAAAAGGTCATTGAATTCTTAATGAGAATGTATACTAGACTGATTATACAACCAATGTGACATGTTTGTACTTGCTTGGACCAAAACGACACTAGTTGGTCTACTGTATGGGAATAAATAGGTTGTATGCCTAGAGACTGAGCTCAAGTCAAGTGTGGAAAATGCAGCAGTTTTAGAATTAGAACAAACCCCTTTTCTTTGCGATGTGTGCTTTCTGTTCAGTGTGCACGTTATCTAGGTTGTCTGGTAACACGTTAACTATCTCCACATGGGAAAATATGTATTTTAGCCTACACAGCATGGGATCAGAATGTGACTTCGAACACAACAAGGGGTTTCCTGAAAACAAGTGGGAACAGATTCTGACACAGACAGGCAGACATACAGTTGAAGTCGGAAGTTTACATACACCTTAGCCAAATACATTTAAACTCAGTTTTCCACAATTCCTGACATTTAATCCTAGTAAAAATTCCCTGTCTTAGGTCAGTTAGGATCCCCACTTTATTTTAAGAATGTGAAATGTCAGAATAATAGTAGAGACAATTATTTATTTCAGCTTTTATTTCTTTCATCACATTCCTAGTGGGTCAGAAGTTTACATACACTAAATTAGTATTTGGTAGCATTGCCTTTAAATTGTTTAACTTGGGTCAAATGTTTCGGGTAGCCTTCCACGAGCTTCCCACAACAAGTTTGGTGAATTTTGGCCCATTAATCCTGACAGAGCTGGTGTAACCGAGTCAGGTTTGTAGGCCTCCTTGCTCACACACGCTTTTTCAGTTCTGCCCACAAAAGTTCTATAGGATTGAGGTCAGGGCTTTGTGATGGCCACTCCAATACCTTGACTTTGTTGTCCTTAAGCCATTTTGCCACAACTTTGGAAGCATGCTTGGGGTCATTGTCCATTTGGAAGACCCATTTGTGAATGTTTTAACTTCCTGCCTGATGTCTTGAGATGTTGCTTCAATATATCCACATAATTCTACTTCCTCATGATGCCATCTATTTTGTGAAGTGCACCAGTCCCTCCTGCAGCAAAGCACCCCCACAACATGATGCTGCCACCCCCGTGCTTCACGGCTGGGATGGTGTTCTTCGGCTTGCAAGCCTCCTCCTTTTTCCTCCAAACATAACGTTGGTCATTATGGCCAAACAGTTCTATTGTTGTTTCATCCGACCAGAGGACATTTCTCCAAAAAGTACGATCTTTGTCCCCATGTGCAGTTGCAAACCGTAGTCTGGCTTTTTATGGCAGTTTTGGAGCAGTGGCTTCTTCCTTGCTGAGCAGCCTTTCAGGTTATGTCGATATAGGACTCGTTTTACAGTGGATATAGATACTTTTGTACCCGTTTCCTCCAGCATCTTCACAAGGTCCTTTGCTGTTGCTCTGGGATTGATTTGCACTTTTCGCAAACAAAGTACGTTCATCTCTAGGAGACAGAACACGTCTCCTTCCTGAACGGTATGACGGCTGCCTGGTCCCATGGTGTTTATACTTTCGTGCAATTGTTTGTACAGATGAACGTGGTACCTTCAGGCATTTGGAAATTGCTCCCAAGGATGAACCAGACTTGTGGAGGTCTACAATGTTTTTTCTGAGGTCTTGGCTGATTTCTTTTGATTTTCCCATGATGTCAAGCAAAGATGCACTGAGTTTGAAGGTAGGCCTTGAAATACATCCACAGGTACACCTCCAATTGACTCAAATTATGTCAATTAGCCTATCAGAAGCTTCTAAAGCCATGGCATCATTTTCTGGAATTTTCCAAGCTGTTTTAAGGCACAGTCAACTTAGTGTATAAACTTGTCTGTAAACAATTGTTGGAAAAATTACTTGTGTCATGCACAAAGTAGATGTCCTAACCGACTTGCTAAAACTATAGTTTGTTAACAAGAAATGTATGGAATGGTTGAAAATCGAGTTTTAATGACTCCAACCTAAGTGTATGTAAACTTCCGACTTCAACTGTACTTTACAGGCAGGCAGACAGACTTTACAGGCAGGCAGGCAGACAGACTTTAAAGGCAGACAGATGGACAGACAGACCAATTGTATAATATAAATAGGGAAGGGAGCAACACTTCTGAAACAAGATAGCAAGATATCTTCACCAACTCACAACTGAGGCTACATGCACATTGGGTGCTACCATGAAAGAACATTGGCTAAAACTAGGCTAAAGAACAGCAAAGCAGTGGCAGCAGGTGGCTGGCAAGCTAGCTGGGAGCCCGTTGAGAACCTGACCAAAAGGACGTGGACAGCTTGTGGTACTGCTATGTTCTCCATTGTATGTGGGAGTCTTTGTTAAGCCTGCGAGCAAATGCATATCAGTCAGGAACCCTATTCAGAGAACAGCACCATCTGGCAAATGAATGATAAAATCGTGCTGGCAAGCAAAACAATCCCAAGTTTGGAAAAAGGACCTGCTGCACTTGCTACTAGTTGCAGGTCGCCTACATGTTTTTCTCTCTCTAGACTCAAGTAGATCGCTCGCTCCCGACCATACATGCACATTCCTGACAACACTGGAGGCACGAGCCAGAAAATACACAACACAACAATGATGTCGACTCGCTACTTGTAAGCTTGATTATGAAAGCGAGAGTGGATTGGAACTAATAGACCATGACGTCAAGCCAGAAATATTGCTTTATTATATTGTCGTTGTTTGTATAACAGATAGATCAATGTCATGTTTAGATAGGTTAATTAAAAGCATAACGTTATGATGAAACATGACCACTTATTGTGATATAACGGGGCGTCTCCTGCTTACCTGACTGGCTTTGTGAAATTGCTTCTTCAGCCCTGCCACCGACATCCTCAATGGTGTATCGACTCACTTTTCAGAGAGATCTGACAGAATACGATCTAGATATGACAATCACAACAAAATAACGGGGTCTATTCCGTGGTGCTCCCCTCGTTGCTTCCAGTCCGCTGGCGTTTCTCCGCTACAATGTTGCCGCTGCTTGCGTTGGAGGAGCGGTTTCCTGCATCGCAGAGATGTCGCGCGTTCTCAATGCTGATTGGTGGAAAGCGCTAAGTTTATGTAAATTTGGTCGAGCAGTGGAAGCCCACGCTTAAAAACAGCACACGGCGGAAAGAGAAAGCGAGAGTACCCTATTTGTGAGTCGTGATGTCGTTGATAAGTATTGATTGACAAATAATTTATCTGGTATTGTACAGTTTCATGATATATTACATACTTTCTGCCAAGGAAGTCCATGCTATTGGTAGGGCTACAGAAGGGAAAGGCCTATATCACCAACTCAAACTGCAGGTGCAACAAAAACATTGTCTTTTGGCCATACTTATGTTTGTTATAAATGTTGTTTTATTCGGGCCCCATTACAATGTCTAGGCCTAATTATGAAATATGTTCTGAAAGACTTTGCTGCCCCCTGCTGTAATGGAACAGAATGCGCAGCAAGTTTCGGTCACGGTCTGCTGGTTTGTTGTGTCCATTGGTTACGGTATGGGGAACCTTTGGGTGAGTAGTGTTCCTATAGCTACATCAGGCCAGAGCCGTGTATTTAGATAAATACATGGTTCTGCTTCAGGGTATAAAGCCTTTCATTATACATGTTCTTATACATTATACATTATACTTATACATTAATTCTAACTATGCTACATTGGCAACACTTTACTCAGGAACCTTCTACAAGGCCTATATCGGTACAAAATAATGACATAGCAGATTGTAGACAGTAAGGTTATGAGAGTCACCCAGTAGTGCTTCCTGGAAGCCCTCGGAGTATTTACACTCATTAAAAATGCACTGTCTTCTATTAGCTCTCCTAGCGGCATACCCTGGGCTGTATTCATTAGGGTGTACCATAGCAAAACGTTTTGCAACAGTAAACGAAAACAAGTGTTTCTTATTGGACAAGTTTAGGTAGTCCCTCCCTGTTTCAGTCTGTTTTCTTCTGTTTGGTGCCTAATGTCTACATGCTGTTTGCTGATTCACATGGGTCCTGACACATACATCCAAGGACTGTTAAGAGTGTGTTCACCAAACCAGAGCATGCAGAAAGTACAAATAATTTATTTGAATGGGGGTGGCAGTGGATCTACACTGTACTTAATATTAACTTTCAGAAAAAACTCAAGCCAGAATGTGTGGCTAGCAACATAACTTCCAGTACAACAATCCTAATGATTGTACTATACTTTACTATACTACTACACTACTATAATATGCTACTATGCTGTCTATACTTTACTACTATAATATACTATACCACTATACTATATTCTCTATATTATACTACTATACTATACTACTATACTATACTGTCTATACTATACTATACCGTCTATACCAGGGGTACTCAACTCTTACCCTACGAGGTCTGGAGCCTGCTGGTCCTGTTCTACCTGATAATTAATTGCACTCACCTGGTGTCCCAGGTCTAAATCAGTCCCTGATCAAAGGGGAACAATGAAAAAATGCAGTGCAACTGGCTTCCAGGTCCAGAGTTGAGTTTGAGGGGTTTATACTATACTTTACTAAATTAAACTATAGTAGTATAATATACAGTCTATGCTATACTTGACTATACTACTATACTATACTGTCTATATTATACTAAATTAAACTATACTACTAGACAGTCTATATTTTACTATACTATATGACTATACTATAGTCTATGCTATACAGTCTATACTGTACTTTACTATACTACTATACTATACAGACTATACTATACTGTCTATACTATAGTTTATTATACTACTATACTATACTATACTATACTGGGGAAGAATCTCAATGTATGTGTTATGCCCAGATTTATTCTATAGCCTCTCTGGCATAATTGCTTAACCTTTTACTGCAGTGGGCTAAATCAGGGTCACACGGAGTGTTTCTTGGTAGTCATAAACAATTCTACTTTGAAACAAAAGTATACACCTCACACACATGATTATGGGATAAAAAAAGAAGACACCTGTACCATGTCACATAGATTTGAAATGTATTACATTTGGAGTTTGCATCCCAATATTACACTTTATATAAAACACAGAAGACTGAAATATAACAAAACCGTTTGACATAGAAACACCAGATTTTCTGTGTTTTTTTGGAAATAATAATTGTTAATGATGACATTATGAAAAATATTGATACCATTCCACCCATGAGACCACTAGGTCATTTGAATGCAGGAAAGTGCTACAGCTAGAATCCGCAGTTGAAACAATAACAAAGCACTGTCCCACCTCTGTTTTGGTAAAAAGCTGAGCCATGGGCCTGGAGAAATGTAACCACTCTCAATTTCATAGACTGAGCTGTGGATACAAGGACTGACCATCCAGTGTATCAACATTATATTTGAACCATGTTTTGAGGCTGTACAGTGTTTGTTTACATTTACATTGTTTTACAAACATTGGAATAAAACTTATAACTTATATTTTGGGTTCTGATGGGGCACGACAGATGAACTAAGCTCATGAGGCATTTATAAGTTATATTCTTCAAGAATCAATGGATATATATAATTAATTTACAAGTCAAAAAAATGTATGTAACAACTAAGGAATCAAGCTTTAATAATACTTATGAGATATACAATATAAAATATGTGATTAGGAAGTCACTTTTACACGTTTTTTGGGTTGAGTGTTTGATGCTGTTTCCTCCAACATTGGTCCTCTAGGGCAACAGTTGTCTCAAGAAAAACAAACCTGATACTTGGTATAATTCAATTGTGATTGATTGATTAATTTGCTTCTGTTGAGTTATAAGTTATAAACTGTTATAAACTGTGTTCATTGTACACAATATGCACCACAAGGAGGCGCCATAGCCTTAGAACAAGAGATCTCAAACCTCACAGACACAGCTCCTATTCACCACAAGGGGGACAGACTAAGAGCAGTTTTTATACTTCTATTCATTTCATGTGAAGTGAACATATACAGTAAGTTGTTCATCATGTATTTGGATTAGAAATTGGTCTGCAGGTATACCCAGAAGAGCAGAGGTGGTCCATAGATGAGGCTGAGAAAATGATTTTCGCACACACGATGACTTCTCTGTCTCTGTAAAGCCTAGCTCGCCTGATGTTTAAGGTTACAGTATACCTGCAAACGTAGAGGTAATGCTGGTTGCTAACTACAGTACCAGTCAAAAGTTTGGAGACACCTACTCATTCAAGTTTTTTTTTTATTTGACTATTTTCTACATTGTAGAATAATAGTGAAGACATCAAAACTATGAAATAACACATACGGAATCATGTAGTAAGCAAAATAGTGTTAAACGAATCAAAATATATTTGATATAACTCTGGGGTCCTCATGAGAGCCAGTTTCATCATGGAGCTTGATGGTTTTTGTGACTGCACTTGAAGAAACTTAAAATTTTCCAGATCTTGCCATTTTCCAGATTGACTGACCTTCTTGTCTTAAAGTAATGATGGACTGTCATTTCTCTTTGCTTATTTGAGCTATTCTTCCCATTATATGGAATTGGTCTTTTACCAAATAGGGCTATCTTCTGTATTCACCCCTACCTTGTCACAGCACAACTGATTGGCTCAAATGCACCTGTTAATTGAAATGCATTCCAGGTGACTATCTCATGAAGCTGGTTGAGAGAATGCCAAGAGTGTGCAAAGCTGTCATCAAGGCAAAGGGTGGCTACTTTGAAGTATGTCAAATATATTTTGATTTGTTTAACACTTTGTTGGTTACTACATGATTCAATATGTGTTATTTCATAGTTTTGATGTCTTCACTATTTTTCTACAGTACAATGCAGAAAATAGTACAAATAAAGAAAAACCCTTGAATGAGTAGGTGTGTCCAAACTTTGACTGGTACTGTATTTATGACTGCGATACAATTAGAATTCTGGTATGGGAGCTACATGAATTGTTAGCTTTATAATATATTCTCATCACATTTTATTATATGTCAAATGGAGTCTAACAAATCATGCAGAATAAGCTTACTTTTTAGCGTGTGGCTTTAGTCTTTTTAAAAATTGTTCTTGTGATTTTTTGGGGTTTGTATTTCATTTACGATGCTATATGATAAAGGTACTGTATGACAGATAACACTCTATGTAGATGGTATACCCTATTTATTCAAATATCAGTGCTTGTTGATGTGTTATATATGCTGTATTGTAGGCTATAAAAATCCTTACTGGTTTAATTATTTTAGAATGAGTTTGTTCACTACTCCCTCTTACAAATTCGCTATGTGACTCCAAATCATTCAGCGATCAAGTTTTTTAAGATGTCTGGCTCTGGGGTGAAGTTTCCCCTAGGTACAGATCTAGGATCAGCTTCCCCTCCCCCAGCCCTTACCCTAACCATAAGTGGGGAAAATGTAAGGGGCAACTTCACCCTACACCAGATGTCAGCAGGTGTTCCAGCAGAAAGGGCTGAGGGTTGATCTCATACATACTGTGAGCTTCAGTGATTAAATAACTAATCAGTTGATTATGGTGTACAAAAGCAATGAGAAAATGCACACAATGTTCCTTCTATCTGTCTCCCAGTCCCACCTCATTTCTGTTTATCCCTTTCAATAAAAATAGGGGAGAAAAAAACTCAATACAAAGTAACAATGCAAAAGCCAAGTGGATAAGCAGTTCATGCTGTCAGTGTGTACTGGTATGTGCCTGGTGGGCCTGTATCCTGAGGGTGGCAGTAGAATCCTAGAGGGATGATTCCACCCTCGTCACAGGGACGCTCTGGCACCTGGTTCCCATCTCCCTCCTACAGATGTTTCATCTCAAGTGCTACCTCTGCTGCTGATAACAACACTGTAGAACCCTAAAGAGCACCGGCCAATAAGGAGGAATGTTACGGAGGCGCTGTTTAAGACCGTCCCTGAAATAAAACAACAAGAAGCAGCTATTCACTGCTCTGAGTTGAACTGTTGGGAAACAACATCTTAGGTTACGGTAAGTTCACACCAATTCGTAATTCCAATTGGAGATTCATTTCAACACAATAAAAGCACATGAGTAAAATACAACAAGGACAAAGTGAGAGTCACATGTCGATGGTAAACCCTTATATTGGAAGAGCAGAGAGTAGATATCCATTTAAACATGTAACATTGGGACATGGTTAGACACCATCTTTCACACTGGGTCTGTTTAAGTTCATGGTTTTTCTCTCTGGCAGCTCTGTGGCTGTTGTTCACAAAACACACACAACTCTGTCCCTGCATGGCCGCCAGTACTGCCCTGTCACCTCACATGATACTAAACAGCCAGAGTCATAACATTGCCTGTGACCAGCGTTCACAGTTCTTCACATCCATACTGTACAACCACCGCCGGCTCGGTCAATTTATAATACATTTCACAGTTTCACACCGCTCGGCGTCAGCCCTTCATGTGGAATTAATGTTACTCTGTAAAAAGGCCATGTGACACACGGGTTGAGCACCTACAATGGCCCGCGTCCCTCGTCAACCTGAGGGGAGAGGTTGAGGCGAGTCCGAGTGAGGTGAGAGGATGACCGTGGCGGCGACACAAACGCGGCTGGCAATTTGGTTTGTGGCTGACACCCGGCGCTCGGGAATAAACGATCTAAACGCTCAGCAGAGATTGTTCTGCCACGCCCCTCAGCGATGACACCCCCCACATCGCCCCCCCCCCCAATGATGCCCAGCCAGGATTAATGTAGATAAATGAGGCAGACAGCCAGGGCTGGGGGAGAGATGGTGGAGTGGATGGGGGAGAGATGGGGTAGAGATGGTGGAGAGGATGGGGGAGGAACGGTGGAAAAGGCTCCACATGATCTGCCAGGCCCTGACATGGCACCCAGAACCCTGAGCTGTCACCCCCGCGGAAACATCCCCCACGCCTCCACAATTTGTGCACTTAACACTCCACTTGGCACATGACAGGTGCTTATTTCCCTGTGCTGGCTCGATGGGCCTTTTCCCCTCATAGCGATGCCTCTGATGCCCTGGGCACCACTCGGCATCTGGTGTGGTGTCTGTCCTCCGTGCCCCGGCCTGCAGTGTGTGTGACTGGGTCAGTGATACGTTTCACATCCGCTCACCCTGCGTTCGCAGTCCACTGAGCACGGCTGCAGCGGACATGGTGTGTTTCTCTGTGTGTGTGTGTGTGTGTGTGTGTGTTTGTGTGTGTGTTTGTGCGTGTGTGTGTGTGTGTGGACAGGGGAGGTGTCATGTTCTCACAGCGCAGAGGGAGAATGGGAACATCTCATTTTGTGGACAGGGATTTAGACGTTCTCTAACGCATGGCAGAGTAGATCTTTATCGTTCCACTGGGCAATTTGTTTTGCTTCACGAAGACAGTAGAATATACGTAGGACAGTCACATACAAATAAACACAGGATGACATCATAGACATCAAAACAATCTCGGCTACCAACAAAAATATAAATAATGTTATATATTATTCACCATATTCTTAAAAAATAGAAAGAATATGGTATATTTCATTAATTGTAATGACTGGAATTCTTACGGACTGTGACTTTAAGCTACATTAGAATAAAGGATTGTGCCACACATTAGGAATTATTGCCGTTAACTCTTTCTTTAATCCGAACAATTAACTTGTAAGTAAATGTTTATTTCTGTCTATATTTTTATATACAGTGAAAGAAAGTCACACATTCTACATGTGGTCCCAACAATTTAATTATGAACCTGTTTACCTTTTTGCCTTTTACTGTCTATATTCTTATTGAATAATGTCATGGCTTTGGTGTCTACTTTTTGTCAAGGAGACCTCATCTGGCCTCCGTTAAAACCAATGAAAAGTTACAAATGTATAAAATCACAGAGACCTCTCTTAATGTAGTTTTGTAATGGACATCTGTTATACTGTATTGGCTGAAAGAAATTGGCAGAAAGAGAAGAAGAATTTCTCCCATTTCAATGTCGGCCTCCTCAGCCGCAATCTCAGACAGCTAAAGTAAGGAGCAGGTACAGTGAAGGGATATGGATTCTATGCTACTTCAACCTGTAAAGCCACACAGATGTTAAATGTGTTTCTGATTACTTTGTGAACCTCGGAGAAACACAGCATGGGGATTGGTGGAAAGAATGCGCTGTCCGAGTGAGCTTTTCTCTGCACATACTGACCGTGAGAGAGAGAGAGAGAGAGAGACAGAGAGACAGAGAGACAGATAGAACCAGACTCACAGAGAGAGCATGTCTGTCGTTTCTCTACAGACTTATCGGAAAGAGCCTTGAACGGTTCCTTGTCCCTTGGCCTCCCAGGCTCAGGCCTCAGGAACGCCATGGAACTTTCTAGAACAGACTAGCCGGGGTAAATTGGACCCATATGGAAGAGTAAGTAAGGCCTGGAGAGTCTGACCCGTGTGATGAGTGACAAGCTCAGTGGAGGCCTGGTGTGTTGGAGGCTGTGATGGGTCCAAAGAAAAAAAACTTTTTGCTGCTAAATCAATGTGTCATACAGTACAGTATATGACAAAGTCTACAGGTCAAAAAGCTGTATGGGTTTTGTGTTCTGGCTCCTCATGTAAAAAGGCAGCTTTGCAATGCATCATGGTACAGTGTGTCACTGTTACTTTTCAACTACTCAGGATGAACCTGAATCATAGCTTGGATAATTCTATTTCATCTGATTTGGCCCCAGAACATGACCCAGATACTAGCACCGTTAGAGGGTGTGTGTGGGAGCAGGTATCTGTGGGTTTGATGCACACATCCTCCACTTAACGGTTGCCCTCATACAGGGTCAAGTACAGAACCATCCACCCATGCAGATACTGTACCGAACCAGTTATTTCTGGTGGCTCAGTCCGGGGATTTGATGGTGATGTTCAATGTGAGGCTAAATATGAGGACAGGAGACAGATAAATTAAAGTAGTGACATTTCAGGTTTCAGATTCAGTGATTGGCTGGAATGAATGAGTTATATGCAAGAATGAGATTGCTTCAGGATTCATTTAGCATATCCAGTTCTCCAGAAACCACTGGTGTCAACCACCAGAACTAGATCAAATATATGTCACGGCTGTCTTCGTCCTCCTCATCTGATGAGGAGAAACGAGAAGGATCGGAGGACCAATATGCAGCGTGGTATGTGTTCATCTTGATTTTAATAGACAGAGAACACTTAACGAAACTAATACAAAAACAATAAACGACGACCGTGAAGCTAAATAACAAATAGTGCTGACACTAAACACTACACATAGACAATCACCCACAACCCACAATACAAAACAGGCTACCTAAATATGGTTCCCAATCAGAGACAACGCAAAACACCTGCCTCTGATTGAGAACCATATCAGGCCAAACACATAGAAATAGACAAACCAGACATACAACATAGAATGCCCATAGATCACACCCTGACCAAACAAAACATAAAACATACAAAGCAAACTATGGTCAGGGCGTGACAATATATCCAATTAATGTGCATTGTAAACTAAAAGTGTGGTAGAGGGTTTTTTCAAGTCATAGAGGGTCAAGTCTTCAACTTTCATATTTATGGGTCATGCTACTGTTGTATACTGTTGACAAATGGACAGAAGACTGTATTGAGTAAATGTATACCCTTTTCACACTATACCATACTGTATTGGCCCGGACATTTTTTCCTCACATTGTCCTTTCCAGCACGGATCCAGCAACTATGGTGGTGTGTAACCAGTCCAGAACAGTGGCTTATGGCCTTTTCCCCCTCAGTCAAACAGAATATGTTTCTTTTCTGAATAGTGATGTCGACCATGCCAAAGTACCTGTGACTAAACACCCATCTTTAATAACAAGCTGTGTGAGCTGCTGCCGCTACACAAATACGTTTGGCCTTGAAAAACTCCCAGCTCCTCTGTCCCAGTCCTCATCAATAATGGAATGTCTTATGGAGATCGTCTCTCTCCTACCTCGATGCCCTATGTGACTTTCTGGGGATATTTTAATCACACTTGTCATGTTTAAGTTCTTTACCTCTTCTAGTCAAAGTCACGGTTTCATGCGGTTCCTTTTTCAAATCCCACGGCTGCGGTTGACAATTGAACAACATGAATGGGATTTGTCTTCTTTTTTGTCCTTGTCAATCACAAGGAGCCGGGGCTGCTTCACTCCGGGCCACTGCCAAGACTGCGGGGAGCGATTGTCAGGTGGCATTACTATCCCGCAAGCGCAGCTAAAAGCCATTTTTTTTTACATAACAAAAAACCTTGCATTGATGCATTATTTAGCGAGGCAGATCAGCCACAATTTCTGGCGAGATCTTGAGTCCTAAAACGCTGGTTTGAGCAGCAGAGAGTCTCAGGGTGTGAGAGAGGGGCTGCGGAGAGACGCTGCTGTGGTAGTGCCGGAAGCTTCACACTCACACGCACACACTCACATACACGCACACACACTTACACACACACTCCTTTTACACACACACCTTTAATAACCCATGCCAGCGGAGTATAGGCTCCACACACTTGCCCTGCATGTACAGCAGCATCGTGGGCCTGGCCCTGACAGGTGTGTGAAGGACAGGCCAGATGTGGGCTGTGGCCAGGTGGTCCCAGTCCCAGAACCTTCCTGCCTGCCTGCACACCTCATCACACCGCTGGCCTGATTGGCACTAATTGGCAGGCAGGGCTCACCACTCAACCTCAGACTCAAAGAGAGGAGGAGGACAGGGGGATGGATGGATGAGAAGAGGAGAGAAGGGGGGGTGCAGGGGTGAGAGGGGGAGGAGGGGAGAGGGAGTGGAGAGATAAGAGGAGGAGGAGAGGAGAGGGGGTGGAGGGGGAGAGGAGGAGGAGAGGAGAGGGGGTGGAGGGGGAGAGGATAGAAGATGAGTGGGGGATGGAGGGCTGAGAGAAAGAGAGAAGAAGAGAGGGAGTTGAGGGATGAGAGGAGGAGAGGAGAGGGGGTGGAGGGATGAGAGGAGGAGAGGAAAGAGGGTGGAGGGATGAGAGGTAGAGGAGAGGAGAGGAGAGGGGGATGGAGGGATGAGAGGATAGAAGAGGAGTGGGGGATGGAGGGCTGAGAGAAGGACAGGAGAAGGGGGTGGAGGGGTGAGAGGAGGAGAGGAAAAAGAGAGATAGGAGGAGTCCTCAGTGCTGGCTATCAGTGAGTCTCTCCAGTGGGATAACTGACCTTGGGAATTTCCTACAATATCACTGTCCTCAGATCAAAGGAGAGGAAAACAACTGAGAAATCGCTCACACGCCGTCTCTCTCTCTATTTAATTCCTAATTCGTAACAATGTACATATTGCCAAAGCGTACTTTGGAGATTAAGGGATTCATTTACAATATTAACATAATTAAAATGATAATAATCAAGATTGTCAACGGGACAATCAGTAACAACAATAATCAAGGGTAAAAATGACCATACAATGGACAATAGCGCGCTCTCTCTCTCTCTCTCTCTCTCTCTCTCTCTCTCTCTCTCTCTCTCTCTCTCTCTCTCTCTCTCTCTCTCTCTCTCTCTCTCTCTCTCTCTCTCTCTCTCTCTCTCTCTCTCTCTCTCTCTCTCTCTCTCTCTCTCTCTCTCTCTCTCTCTCTCTCTCTCTCTCTCTCTCTCTCTCTCTCTCTACTGTCGAAAAGGCCTTCAATGAAGTGTGTGTCTGTGTTTGTGTGTGTTTCTCAGTGAGTTGGTGCTGGCCGACTTGACCGTGTTCTGATGTAATGGCATGTATTGTACATACTTTACCCCTCCACCATAATGACTCTATGCTAGCGGCAGTAGTTTTTCCTGGAACACAGGAAGCTGCTGATCTGCAATCTTTTCTTTATGAAAAAGTTTATTTCATATTGCTTTTTACACCACAGGTTCAACACTCCAGTATACTCCAGTCCCCAGGCAATAACAGGTATAGTTGGAGTCACTTTAAGGAATGGGTTGGTGTTTGGAAAAAGTTTAGCAGCATCACAAATAAAGGTCGGCCAAGCAGCTAATTTTGTCTCCATGGGGATCTGAGGCAGTGCTTTGGACACCTGCAGGGCAGCTTCAAACAGTGAGCGAGAGTCCTTCGTTCAGCCGACAGAGTCCTACTGACCACTTAGTGATGCGTGACGGAGATCAATATACACTGTGCTACTGCAGGGGAGTCAGGGAAACCAAACAGACATGCCACTTCAGTTCATCATCGCTTTTATGTGAACAAACCTTTTGCGACCCTGATTTTGAAAGGTAAACACAACCCCAAGGCACCTTGGGATTGTTTGTTGAACCATTCGACGGGGCCGACTGGCTGACTGAATGAA
>NC_092090.1:20729533-20937033 GCF_045679555.1 Salvelinus alpinus
TGTCAATTGCACCTACAGAATGAATTACTGTAATGACTGGACTAGAAGTCCCCCTTGCTGGAGAGAATCACTGCTGGCACATTTCAAGGACATTTTGAAGAAAAAATATTATATTGGAACTGGAATATCAGATCTAATTTCTATGTTAAAAGTGTTATGTTGGCAATTGTCATTTTAAATAAATGTACTGAACAAAAATATAACCGCAACATGCAATCATTTCAACGATTTTTCTGAATTACATTTCATATAAGGAAATCAGTCAATTGAAATAAAATCATTAGGCCCTAGTCTATGGATTTCACATGACTGGGCAGGGGCGCAGCCATGGGTGGGCCTGGGAGGGCATCTAGAAACTCACTCTGTTTTCTAGAAACTCACTCTGTTTCTTGAATAACATTTACCGGTTCAGGTTTTCACATCATTTCTATGATCTCTTTAACTCAAACAAAAATTACCCAGAGATTCCTGCATAAATTGTCTGCTTAAAGGATCTAAAGTGCTACTGTCATTCTCTTTCACAAATTACAAGACGGACTCAAATGGTTTTAATTGGAAGACCTCACTTAAAAGTGGACAGCCTAGGTACCCTTGCTATTTTTCCCCTTGACTATTTACACATGGATGCATTTATTTCCCCTGGCATCTGTCTGGTATTCACATGATCAGCTAATTGTCTTAATTACTTCTGAAGAAAGAAGAAAAGACAGTATACGGTAAATATTGACGGTGTCCTGGTTCTTTGCGCTGTCTAACCGAGCCGGTGGAGAGGAAAGATACAGCTGTGACATATGTTGGACCAGTTAGCGCCAGCGAGTGCCACCTCGTTACTGCTAAATGTTCTCACCACCGCTCTCTTTCCTCCCCACAGAACCCAGGTGCATGTCACCCCGTATGACCATTAACATGCTGACGTAAACGCATGATACATCTGTGACACTACAACAGGCCTGGGAACCACACCGGAAAGGCAAAGTTACCTGATGTGTTTTGTCACCTCTTCCGGTTGTGTGAGCAGGCATTTGGTGTGTTTGTGTGTTTGACTCCAGGGCCGAGCGTCAGCTTGCATCTGCTCCTGTACTCTTCCGCCCAAGCTCCCTGCCATGACATGTGATACAAGGCAGAGCAACAGTAGTTTGGACTTCAAATGCTGTGGCCACTGAGCCCTGCGAGAGCTGTCAGTCACGACTGCTCCGGGACCGTGAAGCACTGACCTACCTGCACTGCCTCTCTGTTTTCATTTTGCACTTTTAACCCTTTTTCTCCCCAATTCTGTGATGTCCAATTGGTTGTTACAGTCTTGTCTTATCGCTGCAACTCCCCTACGGACTCGGGAGAGGTGAAGGTCGAGAGCCATGCGTCCTCCGAAACACTACCCTGCCAAGCCGCACTGCTTCTTGATACACTGCTCACTTTGCACTGCCTCTCTGTTTGAATCAACAGAACACTGCACTGCGATTCTTATACACACTGGGGGTAGTTCAGGTCTTATACACACTGGGGGTAGTTCAGGTCGGCCTTTTTATCTGCCTGTAAACTTCTGTGAATGCTTGACCATATCAGATTTGTCTCGTCATAGATTCTCAGAGCGCATTTATGTTATTCACAAACACTCAGCCCTGTTGACTAGCGAACTGTTGACACGCGGACTGTTGACAAGTGGAGAACAGTGCTTGTTTGGGTCCTTGCAGCACCTCTGTAGGAACTTTGACAGACTGAAGGAGAAAGACCTGCCTCCTCTGTTGTTCCAGATTGCTGGTCTAGAATCAGGCCTTAGGGAACTGGTTGATAAATACATAGGCATTAGAGGTAGAGGTTGCCCCTATCCACAGATCTAGGATCAGCTTGCTTTCCACAATGAGGGTCAAATTGGAAATTACCTTAGATCAGTGTATAGGGGCAATATCCTCCTACTCCAGTATAGGCAGAGCTGGTTTACAGGTCAGGCAGACACAGACACACAGCCCCAGACAGGCCAGAGCCACCCAAACCACTGAACCACACATTCCCCCCGTCACACTTCTCTTACGACATACCTCTTTGTCAGGGGTCACAGACTGGTGGGGGAGGGGAGGGGAGGGGAGAAGAAGGAGGATACGAAGAAGAAGCAGAAGAAGGAGAAGGAGGAGAAACATGAGAAAGAGAGTGAATAGAGAACGAACACTAGGACAAGGTACAGTGTACCCCTAGCCCCCCCACACCCATGTCTCACCCCTCACCCTACCTTCAGCCTTCAACACAGGGGAAGAGATGGAGTAAAGGAGGGGTAGAGGGAGAGAGGAGAGAGATCTCCAGAAGGAGAGGGGCTGCTGTTTTGGTGATGAGCACAGACCAGGCCCCCTTGATGACGATGGGGGACTGGAGCTGTTCCCCTCCTCTCCCCGCTGCAGGAGGGGGGACAGGAGAGCCTATAATCCAGTTAGAAGGGGTAAAGGGTGAGGGGTTTAGCCCCCAGCCCAACAGCAGGCTGCCTCACAGGTCACTGAAACCTCCTCCCCTTCTTCCTAGACCCCTTTCCTCTCCTTCCCCCTCCCCCTCTTCATACCCCCTCCCCCCTCATAGACACCTCTGCATACATCCTCCCCCTCCTAGACTCCTCTGCATACCCCCCTCCTAGACTCCTCTGCATACCTCCTCCCCCTCCTAGACTCCTCTGCACACCCCCCTCCTAGACTCCTCTGCATACCCCCCCCCTCCTAGAACCCCCTCCTAGACTGCTCTGCATACCGCCTTCCCCCCTCCTAGACCCCTCTGCACACCCCACTCCTAGACTCCTCTGCATACCCCCCCCCCCCCCTCCTAGACTGCTCTGCATACCGCCTTCCCCCCTCCTATAGTCCTCGGCATACCCCCCTATCCCCTCCTAGAGCCCTCTGCATACCCCCCTTTCCCCTCCTATTCCCTCGGCATACCCCCCTTTCTCCTCCTATTCCCTCTGCATACCCCCCTCCCCCCTCCTATTCCCTCGGCATACCCCCCTATCCCCTCCTAGAGCCCTCGGCATACCCCCCTCTCCCCTCCTAGAGTCCTCTGCATACCCCCCTTTCCCCTCCTATTCCCTCTGCATACCTCCCTCTCCCCTCCTAGACCCCTCTTCATCCCCCCCTCCCCAGTGAGGCTAGATCACACAGGCAGTATCAGGGGTCAGAAGATAAACAGAGACTAGAGGGGACTACGTGATATCCAGTGGGAGTTCAGATCACCATTTCAGTCATTTGTTTATGGTTGTTATTTTTCATTGGGGTAATGTTTGATCCTGACGTGGAGAATAGGCCTTGCGGTTGGCGGATGCAGAGAAATGGTTCCAGCTCTGACGAGTTCTGATTGGTATCTGTACAGTTGACACGGTCAGTATGGAAAAAATATGAAAATAGGCAGAGATACATACACGATCCCTGGCCCGTAGTCCTCCAAATCTTATTAAAGGCTTTCAAAAACTGTTAATGTGAAGTTTCTTCTGAAATGAACCCCTAATGCATTGATGTACTTCAAAAGGTGACATCAAAACTCCTCAGAGCACAAAACATATATTTTTCAAAGTTGGGTCATATTTCATGGATTGAGAGCCTTTAAGCATTCATGTAAACAACACAGATGTGACCGAAGTGGTGTGATGCCGCTCTTTGATCCCAGCTCCTTGCCTTTGATCTCGAACCTCGACGAGTGAAACATTTATTTTCTGAGGGGTGTTCTAGGCATGCACGGTGGTGGGAAATGACCCTGGCAGCATTAACCAAACATCGGCTTAACATCGGATGCAAATCTGCAACACACAATCTGACAAACGAGGTAAACATACTTACCAGTCCCCCGTGTTCGGAGCAGCGAGAGCAGCAAGCCCCGCGACTCACTGTGAGCCTTGGCAAATCGGGCGCTGCTGCTTTCCCAATAATTCATTTAAACAGAAACCCCACCCACGCCGCATTCCCAGAGTTATGTATGAGACTTGACATGGGTTCTGTGGATATTGCCCTATTTTTTAAAAAGCATACAATTGAAAGGGCTTATGTTGAAATGAGCGCCATTGAGCAAATATGTCTGACCTCCGAGCTGCTTTCTCGCCCGCTGACCAATCGGCTTTTTACCACCAGTATGGTCGCAAATAATTTGCACTAATTGACTTTGAAGGCAATTACTGTGGAGTAAGAAAGAGAGCGAGACAGAGAGAGAGAGAGAGAGAGGGAGAGAGAGGAATGTCGGAGGGGAGAGCGGTGGGTGCTGGATGAAATGCATATTTGTGGTTAGCATCAGAAGCAGGGTCTTTGAAGTGGTGTGCTGTCAGGACAGGACAAGACAAAACAGGTCAGGACAGGTCAGGACAGGTTAGGACAGAACAGGACAGGACAGGACAGCACAGAACAGAACAGGTCAGAACAGGTCAGGACAGGTCAGGACAGGTCAGGACAGGTCAGGACAGAACAGGTCAGGACAGCACAGAACAGAACAGGTCGGGTCAGGACAGGACAGGACAGAACAGGACAGGACAGGACAGAACAGGTCAGGACAGGTCAGGACAGAACAGGTCAGGACAGCACAGAACAGAACAGGTCGGGTCAGGACAGGACAGGACAGAACAGGACAGGACAGGACAGAACAGAACAGAACAGGTCGGGACAGGACAGGTCGGGACAGGTCAGGACAGGTCAGGACAGGACAGGACAGCAGATAGAGAGTCAGATCCAGATAGAGGAGACAGGTTATTCTCAAACATGACCGTCTGCTGTGGAGTGTAGGTCAACTGTGTGTGTGTGTGTGCTGTGTGTGTGTGTGTGTGTGTGTGTGTGTGTGTGTGTGTGTGTGTGTGTGTGTGTGTGTGTGTGTGTGTGTGTGTGTGTGTGTGTGTGTGTGTGTGTGTGTGTGTGTGTGTGTGTGTGCGTGCGTGCGTGCGTGCGTGCGTGCGTGCGTGCGTGCGTGCGTGCGTGCGTGCGTGCGTGCGTGCGTGCGTGCGTGCGTGCGTGTGTGTGTGAGAGAAATAACTTAGGTTGTCTCAATGACTCACAACGAAGTATAATGCATGTGTGTATGAGAGTGTGCTATTAAGAGAGTGTGCACGGTAAAGCAACCATTTCAATCATATAGCGTTTTTTAAGACAAATTGCTATATTCAACATGTTGGGTTGCAGAATAAAACTGCTCAGATGTTCCAACATGTTGGGTTGCAGAATATAACTGCTCAGATGTTCCAACATGTTGGGTTGCAGAATATAACTGCTCAGATGTTCCAACATGTTTGGTTGCAGAATATAACTGCTCAGATGTTCCAACATGTTTGGTTGCAGAATAAAACTGCTCAGATGTTCCAACATGTTGGGTTGCAGAATAAAACTGCTCAGATGTTCCAACATGTTTGGTCGCAGAATAAAACTGCTCAGATGTTCCAACATGTTGGGTCGCAGAATAAAACTGCTCTGAGGTTTTCTCTTACTCAGTTTGCTTACCTTTTGCTGCTCATGAAAATCAGTGAGTGAACAGCTTTTTCTTGCCAGGATATGTTTTTTGTCCAGCTCCTGCATTTTTTGAATGTGTGCACAGTACATTTGTCTAGCTAACAAATAGTTCTCTCTAAACAGTTTTTCTCCTCTCCTTGGGATATCTTGAGTCAACTTGGCAGCAATGGCCACTGGGTAGTGGACACAACCATAGTAACAGTTGCCGAGGGCTTCCCCAAATGCCATCAATGTCTGCCACCCCAACTTAGTGGCTCAGCTCTGCTGCAGCCGGAAAATTCCTCTCTCTCTCTCTCTCTCTCTCTCTCTCTCTCTCTCTCTCTCTCTCTCTCTCTCTCTCTCTCTCTCTCTCTCTCTCTCTCTCTCTCTCTCTCTCTCGCTCTCTCTCTCTCTCCCACACTCTCTCTCTCTCTCTATACCGAGAGAGTATAAGAAGAAGTGAGAGAGAGAGAATTAGTATAATCAAGAGAAAGAGAGAGAGAGGAAGAAAGGGAGAGTTCCCTGGCTCAGGCCTCTGCTGTGAGCAGTGTGTTATAGTCATTGTTCCTGTGGGCAGAATGTTGGGCCACAGTTTGACAGCCGACACCATAATTCCCCACCGTGACCTCTGATAGGGCAGGTCAGTACAATATCACCATCACACAGCCCACCAGAGAGCCTGCCCAGGGAGATCTTACCAGGGCTGGAGTCTGTGTGTGTGTGTGGGGGGGGGGGGGGGGGGGCTGTGCACATGTGTGTGCGCGCGTGCACATGTTCCCCTGCTTCTCCTTCTCACAGACACAATGTGAATCCAATGTGAATCTTCTGACTGTCCCTGGCTGTTGTTCAATCCAGGACACCCTGCAGAAACCCTCAGAGTGGAGAAACTGTCCCTGGCTGTTGTTCAATCCAGGACCCCCTGCAGAAACCCTCAGAGTGGATAAACTGTCCCAGGCTGTTGTTCAATCCAGGACCCCCTGCAGAAACCCTCAGAGTGGAGAAACTGTCCCAGGCTGTTATTCAACCCAGGACTCCCTGCAGAAACCCTCAGAGTGGAGAAACTGTCCCAGGCTGTTATTCAACCCAGGACTCCCTGCAGAAACCCTCAGAGTGGAGAAACTGTCCCAGGCTGTTGTTCAAACCAGGACTCCCTGCAGAAACCCTCAGAGTGGAGAGAATACATTGTGATTGTATACTTTCTCAATTAAATCAAATCACATTTTATTAGTCACATGCGCCGAATACAACAGGTATATAGACCTTACAGTGAAATTCTTACTTACGAGCCCCTAACCAACAATGCAGTTTAAGAAACAATGAGTAAGAAAAATAAATAAAATTAACATGTAATTAAAGAGCATCAGTAAAATAACAATAGCGAGACTATACACAGGGGGGTACCGGTACAAAGTCAATGTGCGGGGGCACAGGTTAGTTGAGGTAATATGTGCATGTCGATGTAGGTAGAGTTATTAACGTTACTATGCATAGATGATAACAACAGAGAGTAGCAGCAGTGTAAAAGGGGGGGGCAATGCAAATAGTCTGTTTAGCCATTTGATTAGATGTTCAAGAGTCTTATGGCTTGGGGGTAGAAGCTGCTTAGAAGCCTCTTGGACCTAGACTTGGCTTTGCGGTACTGCATACCGTACGGTAGCAGAGAGAACAGTCTATGACTAGGGTGGCTGGAGTCTTTGACAATTTTTGCAATGGAGGGATAATGAGTTTTTTTCTCCAGTGTGATTGAATGCACCACATTTTTACAGCAAATTATCATTTTACAGCGACTAGCCGGTCCAGCTGTTGCTGTGTGTGTACAACTTCCTCAATTAAGATTATTGTCATTCGCAAGGTTGACTACAATAGCAAAAACATCAGCAATACAAACTACTTCATATCCACGTTTTTTATTATTCTGATAAGGTAAAAAGCAGTACTAAGTCATTTGATGCATTACTAAGTAGTGTCCTTAAAGAAACCACGAAGAAAACGAATGTATGGCTAAATGTTACATGCTGCTCTTTTAAACAATTGGACCAATGCAATGGTTTATCAAACACAAATATAATGTGTTATGAAACTGACTGAAATCAGCAAATCAAAAATCACATTTAAGGTATCAAGCTGAGTGCGCAAAGTAACCGTTAGAGACTTATTAACCGTTAGAGACTTATTAACCGTTAGAGACTTATTAACCGTTAGAGACGTATTAACCGTTAGAGACTTATTAACCGTTAGAGACTTATTAACCGTTAGAGACTTATTAAACGTTAGAGACGTATTAACCGTTAGAGACTTATTAACCGTTAGAGACTCATTAACCGTTAGAGACTTATTAACCGTTAGAGACTTATTAACCGTTAGAGACTTATTAACCGTTAGAGACTTATTAACCGTTAGAGACTTATTAACCGTTAGAGACTTATTAACCGTTAGAGACTTATTAACCGTTAGAGACTTATTAACCGTTAGAGACTTATTAACCGTTAGAGACGTATTAACCGTTAGAGACTTATTAACCGTTAGAGACTTATTAACCGTTAGAGACGTATTAACCGTTAGAGACTTATTAACCGTTAGAGACTTATTAACCGTTAGAGACGTATTAACCGTTAGAGACGTATTAACCGTTAGAGACTTATTAACCGTTAGAGACTTATTAACCGTTAGAGACTTATTAACCGTTAGAGACTTATTAACCGTTAGAGACTTATTAACCGTTAGAGACTTATTAACCGTTAGAGACTTATTAACCGTTAGAGACTTATTAACCGTTAGAGACTTATTAACCGTTAGCCACTAAAGGTAATTGCAAATTATAAAATAAGTCTCTTTTCCAACAGTACAGTGACATTCTTGTGAGATTTTTCCCAACAGTGCAGTGACATTCTTGTGAGCTCTTTCCCAACAGTACAGTGATAAAAGTAATATTATAGATAATACAGAATTTAGGGTTAGGGGTAGGGTTGGAAAACAGACTCGTTATCCATTTATCTACTTATTTTTCTCTCACATATAAAACCATGATGGCCTCACAGCCGTGTCTTGTACCAGCGCCCCCTAACACATTGTGTCTCTCAGATATTAAAGCTGTGAGTTAACATCAGGAGCTTGTGTTGCTCCTGCCAGTGTTCTCCGGCCCTTGCTATTGATTTCCCCCTTTTGAAAAATACATTTGAGAAAAGCTTTAAGCTATCTGACACCGCTGGCACCACAGACACAGGCGGGCGCTGCAAAGACCTCTGGGTATTCCAACGGGGGCCCAGCGCGGCTCTGGAAAGAGAGGGAGGTCAAGGGTCATTCTCACAGGCGATGTCCTGCAGGTCTGCCCCTCCCTATCCTCCCCTCCACCCGTGTAAATCTCAACATGAAAGGGAGCACAGCCGTTACCGCCGGTTACAAGCGGGGTCGGACGATGTCGACTGGGTTCCAACAATGCTGCTTAGAATTCACTCTAGTCTACTCCTCCATCTCTCCTCCCTTCCTCTAACACTCAGTGTTATCACTCCATCCCCCTCCTCCTCTACGCCATGCTATCTCTTCTTCCTGAGCCTATAACCACTGGCCTTGAACTAGGAGGGTCTAACGGAGTTCTAAGAAAACAATAATGTGCATTCTTAGTCGCTAGTCTTAACGTCTTATCACGTTGCTTATCCCAACTCAGGGTTGGTCATGAATTACTATAGATTCTAGCAACATCAACAATTCGTTCTTGCTGCATAATATGTTATTTGTTCCTCGATTGACAAAACAGCCAGGCTAGGGATTTGGTCAAATCCATCAAAAACAACCTTTTCAAGACCAACCGGTGTCAATTAGAGCGGACACTGAAGTTTCTAGCTCAAATTCCCAGAGACGGGCGGTGGTGTTGGAGCTGTATTGAGTGGGCTACCTACAGGTGGTAGATTGATATATCTGACTGGCTTTACATAAGGAGAAACACAGCTTGACTCTCTGTCTAAAGTCATTAAGATGTTTTGTACATGACATAGTGCCAACTTGGAATACTGACATGTTCACAGATGGAGGAGCATGGACGGGACAGGGCCATTGATTGGATGGGTATAGGATTCCCAAAGTACCTTTATAGTCAGTGAGAGCCAATTCATATCATCTTAAACTGCATCATATCACAAAGAATGTTACATTATTGCACAACATCAACTATCAACTATCACACAATATCAACTATCAAATCGACTATCGCACAATATAACTATCGCACAATATCAACTATCGCACAATATCAACTATCGCACAATATCAACTATCAAATCAACCATCTCACAATATAACTATCGCACAATATCAACTATCGCACAATATCAACTATCACACAATATCAACTATCAAATCGACTATCGCACAATATAACTATCGCTCAATATCAACTATCGCACAATATCAACTATCAAATCGACTATCGCACAATATAACTATCGCTCAATATCAACTATCGCACAATATCAACTATCGCACAATATCAACTATCAAATCAACTATCACACAATATCAACTATCAAATCAACTATCGCACAATATAACTATCGCACAATATCAACTATCGCACAATATCAACTATCACACAATATCAACTATCAAATCAACTATCGCACAATATCAACTATCAAATCAACCATCTCACAATAACAACTATCGCACAATATCATCTGCCATTATCAACTATAATTTGAGTCCTCGTTAAAAGCATGTGCGATGTTTTTTTTGGGGAGCTCGCTTCAAATTCATTTTAAGGGCACTTGCACATGCAGCCGAATCTTAAAGGACCTCTCGTGGAAGAGAACATAAAACAGACACGTCCTTCCAGTCAGAGAGAACAACCCAATAAAGAAAACCCCGTTGGCCCCCTCACACTGAACCCCTCGGACCTCTCAACCTGTGTTTCTGTTAGCCGCTAAAACAACACAGCCCAGTGTCCCCCTCACACTGAACCCCTCGGACCTCTCAACCTGTGTTTCTGTTAGCCGCTAAAACAACACAGCCCAGTGTCCCCCTCACACTGAACCCCTCGTACCTCTCAACCTGTGTTTCTGTTAGCCGCTAAAACAACACAGCCCAGTGTCCCCCTCACACTGAACCCCTCGGACCTCTCAACCTGTGTTTCTGTTAGCCGGTAAAACAACACAGCCCAGTGTCCCCCTCACACTGAACCCCTCGGACCTCTCAACCTGTGTTTCTGTTAGCCGCTAAAACAACACAGCCCAGTGTCCCCCTCACACTGAACCCCTCGGACCTCTCAACCTGTGTTTCTGTTAGCCGCTAAAACAACACAGCCCAGTTTCGACCTCACACTGAACCCCTCGTACCTCTCAACCTGTGTTTCTGTTAGCCGCTAAAACAACACAGCCCAGTGTCCCCCTCACACTGAACCCCTCGGACCTCTCAACCTGTGTTTCTGTTAGCCGCTAAAACAACACAGCCCAGTGTCCCCCTCACACTGAACCCCTCGTACCTCTCAACCTGTGTTTCTGTTAGCCGCTAAAACAACACAGCCCAGTGTCCCCCTCACACTGAACCCCTCGGACCTCTCAACCTGTGTTTCTGTTAGCCGCTAAAACAACACAGCCCAGTGTCGACCTCACACTGAACCCCTCGGACCTCTCAACCTGTGTTTCTGTTAGCCGCTAAAACAACACAGCCCAGTGTCCCCCTCACACTGAACCCCTCGGACCTCTCAACCTGTGTTTCTGTTAGCCGCTAAAACAACACAGCCCAGTGTCGACCTCACAGCGCTACCGCTGCGCCCACCCCCAACCCGGCACGAAAGGTAACATTTATGCCTGGCCTATGGGAGGCAGGACTGATGGCTTCAGGAAGGGGGGACTTCCTCTGAGAACTGAGAGGGGACCAAAGGGGGGACTAAAGGATCTTTGGGGGGAAGGGGGGAACGGTGAGGCAGGAAGCATGGTGTGTGGCGGTGTTGTGAAGAGGAGCCACTCAACACTAGCTCTCTCTGTGTGACATGTGGTCGTTGACTTGTTGCACCGGAGTCCCGGGCCTCTGGGGAGTACAGGGGAAGGTCCAGTGGTAGGTAGAGACCACAGGAGGCTGCTTAGGGGAGGACGGCTCATAATAATGTCTGGAATGGAGTAAATGTAATTGTATGAACAACATGGAAACCAACCATTACTATGAGCCCTTCCTCCCCAATTAAGGTGACACCAGCCGCCTGTGGTAAAGACGCAGGCGAGAAAGGGGCCTAATTTACAAGTTGGTATGCCCAAAGAGTTACCGCCATAATGGTCTCTGAGGAGTCATCCTACTCCCCTTATGGTTGGCACATGTTGGCCGGAGAACTGAGAGAGAGAGAGAGAGAGAGAGAGAGAGAGAGAGAGAGAGAGAGAGAGAGAGAGAGAGAGAGAGAGAGAGAGAGAGAGAGAGAGAGAGAGAGAGAGAGAGAGAGAGAGAGAGAGAGAGAGAGAGAGAGAGAGAGAGAGAGAGAGAGAGAGAGAGAGAGAGAGAGAGAGAGAGAGAGAGAGAGAGAGAGAGAGAGAGAGAGAGAGAGAGAGAGAGAGAGAGAGAGAGAGAGAGAGAGAGAGAGAGAGAGAGAGAGAGAGAGAGAGAGAGAGAGAGTGGATGGAGGGGGTGTTAATGGGCAGTGCAGCTTGTACGCTGGTCAAACAATGAACTGAACAGCTAACTTGGTATTCAGCAAATAGCATGCTATAACCTATCAAAGTCTAAACGCCATACATCTCCAATATAAAACATCTGAGATCAGTAGACCTCATAGGGAAGAGGTATGGTGCTTAATAACAAGCACTAATTGTTTCTAAATGTCAATTGAACCCCTCAGCCCAGTCTCAAAGCCAGAGGTTCAAGTCAAAAGAATGAAACCTGATGGTTTGAACAGCTTCTCCACCAGTCTAAACAGTCTGATGGTCTGAACAGCTTATCCACCAGTCTAAACAGTCTGATGGTCTGAACAGCTTCTCCACCAGTCTAAACAGTCTGATGGTCTGAACAGCTTCTCCACCAGTCTAAACAGCCTGATGGTCTGAACAGCTTCTCCACCAGTCTAAACAGTCTGATGGTCTGAACAGCTTCTCCACCAGTCTAAACAGCCTGATGGTCTGAACAGCTTCTCCACCAGTCTAAACAGTCTGATGGTCTGAACAGCTTCTCCACCAGTCTAAACAGCCTGATGGTCTGAACAGCTTCTCCACCAGTCTAAACAGCCTGATGGTCTGAACAGCTTCTCCACCAGTCTAAACAGTCTGATGGTCTGAACAGCTTCTCCACCAGTCTAAACAGTCTGATGGTTTGAACAGCTTCTCCACCAGTCTAAACAGTCTGATGGTCTGAACAGCTTCTCCACCAGTCTAAACAGCCTGATGGTCTGAACAGCTTCTCCACCAGTCTAAACAGTCTTATGGTCTGAACAGCTTCTCCACCAGTCTAAACAGTCTGATGGTCTGAACAGCTTCTCCACCAGTCTAAACAGTCTGATGGTCTGAACAGCTTCTCCACCAGTCTAAACAGCCTGATGGTCTGAACAGCTTCTCCACCAGTCTAAACAGCCTGATGGTCTGAACAGCTTCTCCACCAGTCTAAACAGTCTGATGGTCTGAACAGCTTCTCCACCAGTCTAAACAGCCTGATGGTCTGAACAGCTTCTCCACCAGTCTAAACAGTCTGATGGTCTGAACAGCTTCTCCACCAGTCTAAACAGCCTGATGGTCTGAACAGCTTCTCCACCAGTCTAAACAGTCTGATGGTCTGAACAGCTTCTCCACCAGTCTAAACAGCCTGATGGTCTGAACAGCTTCTCCACCAGTCTAAACAGTCTGATGGTCTGAACAGCTTCTCCACCAGTCTAAACAGCCTGATCGTCTGAACAGCTTCTCCACCAGTCTAAACAACCTACTTGTGTCTTCTAATCGTCTCTCTTTATGTAGCTAACCCAACTTCTCTCTATATATATCTCCCTCCCCCTCATTCTCACTCCTTCCCTTCCTCTGTCTGGGTTTAAGGACAGTGTGGGGGGGGGGGAGGGGGGGGGGGGTTAGTGGATGAGAGTGTGGTAGAGGGGTGAGGGGGGTATTGTGCATTTGCTCGTGTCATCTGACTTTCAGGCTGGCTTGCTGATCTCCTGTGATGTACTGTACATGACAAGCCCCTACACACACACACACACACACACACGCTCTCACACACACACACACACGCACACACACACACACACACACACACACACACACACACACACACACACACACACACACACACACACACACACACACACACACACACACACACACACACACACACACACACACACACGCACGCACGCACGCAAGCGCTCACACACACGCACGCAAGCGCTCACACACACACACACGCAAGCACTCACACACATGCACACACACCTCCACAACCAGCCCCTAATCATCCAGCCAGGCCGCAGTGTGGCCCCCGCTACCCCAGCCACAGAACCCAAGGGAAGGCAACAACAGGCAGCTGTGTGTCCCCCACCCCACCCTCCCCTCTCCTCCAATCCGTCTCTCTCTCTTCTTCTATCCTCCAGTCAGGTGGAATGAAGGGATTGGAGGGGAGTGGAAGTGGAACAGAAGGGTATCTGAGTAAAGCCGGAGATATTTGCATGACTCCAAACGCTCCAAAGACTCCAATTAGTGTCCAGGGCTCAACAGGGGCCAGCCGGCTGCAAGCCTACGTACGTGGT
Source organism: Salvelinus alpinus (assembly GCF_045679555.1). Taxonomy (NCBI): domain Eukaryota; kingdom Metazoa; phylum Chordata; class Actinopteri; order Salmoniformes; family Salmonidae; genus Salvelinus; species Salvelinus alpinus. Next base: position 20,743,664 of record NC_092090.1, read on the forward strand.
AGCTGTGTGTGTGTGTGTGTGTGTGTGTGTGTGTGTGTGTGTGTGTGTGTGTGTGTGTGTGTGTGTGTGTGTGTGTGTGTGTGTGTGTGTGTGTGTGTGTGTGTGTGTGTGTGTGTGTGTGTGTGTGTGTGTGTGTGTGTGTGTTTGGTGGCTGGGCAGGCTGAGCTGGAGGTGGCATTCCTAGGCTAGGAGAGGATTAGTGCAGCCCTCCTTTGGTGGGACTGCCAGCACTGTGCACTGCTGATGACCCTTTACCCTGCAGCCAAGAGGTCAGATACACACACATAGACACACGCATGCACACACACATGCATGCACGCACACACAGACACACACACATTCACACAGACGCATGCATGCACACACACATGCATGCACCCATACACAGACACACACACTCACGCACGCACGCACGTACGCACGCACGCAAACACACACACACTCACATACACACACATGCAGGTATGCACGCATATACACACAAACACTAGGTCACTGTTATTACATAATACTCAATCTCTTACATTGTGCGTAGTCCACAGTCCTTACAAGTGCTACGTACTACATACCTATTCATGGAGAAAAGTCCTAATTACAGTACACCATTGTACATGACCGAAGCATAACTTCAGCCTAAGACACTGACCAGCGACCGACAGGAAATAGCAGGGAGCCTGAGGGGCAGAAATCACCACACAGAGAGTCCAATAGATAACTACTGAGACAAATAATACCGTCTGTCTAGTGGCCCTACAATCAATACTGTCACTGAGGAATGGCACTGCTACAAGACCCAACAGCAACTCAGAAAATAGGTGTGTGTGTGTGTGTGTGTGTGTGTGTGTGTGTGTGTGTGTGTGTGTGTGTGTGTGTGTGTGTGTGTGTGTGTGCGTGCGTGCGTGCGTGCGTGCGTGCGTGCGTGCGTGCGTGCGTGCGTGCACAAGTGTGTGTGTGTAAGCATAGAGAGAGTGCTGCAGGAGATAGAAAGTGTGTGTCAAAGAGTCTGCAAACTATCTTCAGCCACAACAAAGTGTTTTGATTACACACTGAGATATAAAGATGTCCCTGGGGGTCTCAGAATGCTTACAAAGGAAGAGGAACAAAAAAGGTGACTTCACCTGTGTAAGATCTGAAGTTATAAGCTAGGCCTACATCTACAGTAGTGGTATTTATATTTTTATTAAAGTATAAAAAGACTGAAAAACAAACGTCACCAACTGAAAATCAATAAATATTTCGATGTCAACAGAAGTAAGAATACAATCTTCAATGTCCATGACTATTCTGTTTTTAGGATAGCCTGATATATATATACAAATGTATAATTAGAAGACTAGGAGGTGACAAGGTGAAAACCATCAGTCAAGTTTGTCACTTCATCAATAAAGGCGGGAATGTAGCTGTCACGCGCGCCACCGCCAATACCCTGTCGATATTGATGAGCTCCAGGTGGTCAAGCATCTCGTGACAACCGAATGAGTGGCGCGCAGTTACATCCAACAGATGACACGTTTGCTGTCGCATTTCAGGAGTTTTCGATATCCCAACTTTTGCTTGTAGAGTGTAACTAAAATACACGGTTTATTATTCAAGAGTCTGGTTTTGTAGGATACGTTTTTCTATCAATGTGTCATTCCAGAAACATAGAAAGTCACCTCGACTGCGACGGAAAAGAGTAGACGTGTCCTGTCCCTAAAGTTAGATATGGAAGATGGCTTCGGTGAGTAACGTTACCAGGTTAGCACAATGCAAAACAAATTCACTTTCGTTGCCCAAAAACGAATGAAGAGCTATTGATAGGCCTATTTGTTTTCATTAAACGCTGTAGTCATTATTGAAGTGCATTTTATTGAAAAGATTCGCAGGTTTGTCATAAATTACCTAAATGCGCTTATTTGACAAATGGCAATCTTCATTGTCTTTAGGAGGAACGATATAATGAAACTGAACTGCACAAGCAGGGGATGGTTAATAAATGAGGGAAAATTAATAATGGTTGTATTAATAATGTTTGAATTTAGAATAGTCCCATCAGATCTAATTCCAGCAGTAAACAGAACAGAGCCTTTGCGAGTGAACCTTGTGTTTACGGTAGAATGAGCTGGCTCCAGTGTTTGGTTAATATAACTTATCCATCAATGCCACAATTATCGAAGTGAGAAAATAAGTTATATTTTCAAATCAAATGAATGTCTACCTTTTAATTTCACCTTTTAACATTGTATAATAGGCCTACGTCACCTATCTTCTTAATAAAGCGCTTTCTTGCAGAACAAAAGTAGCCAGTAGTATTTCAACTAAGTAGAACAGGGGACAGAAAGTGAATGTTTCAGCACTACTGGTATCAGTGTGTAGGTGGAGGTGTTGTAGAGAGGAGAGCACATCTGGCTGAGAAAGACGCAGGGAGGGTGGGGGGTGCGGGGGCCGTGAGTGTTGCCTATGGCAGCTCCCCTTCCCGTACCAGTCTCTACAAGGGGGCTGTCTGTCCCCCTACTGATTTATACCACTCTAATGTCAAGGGAAACACACACACTAACGTCAGGGGTAAGCAATGTGGAAACTGTGGCATAAACACCAAATACCTTAAGAGCTCAGAGATTATGATTCAGCGTCTGGAAAGGATCGCACTCTGCTGTACAGAGCACATACACTCACATGTGCACACAAAGGAGCAATCTCGACCACTGAGAGGGCTTCTGTTATCTCGCCAGTGACCTGCAGCTTGCATTTTTTAGGCCAATTTCTCTCTTTTTTTCTTCCCTCCCTGCTCTCTGTGTTGGCTTTAGGTAATTGTCCCTGGGTCCAGAACTCTCTCTTATCACTTCTTGTTCTGCTCTGGAGTTGAAAACCTGATTTCTGTGGCTTGGGTGATAGGGGGAGTACCGATCTTTAGAATTACTGTACACTGTAAAAAATAAATAAAGCTATATATTGAGATTCAGTCAAAATGACTTGTTTTATCTAGCCAAGTCCACTAAATTTGCTACATTTATTGTGTTGCCAAAAAACTCACTCAAAATATAGAAACGCATTAATTCAAGTTGAGTTATTCAACTTAGAAATTCACACCCATGAAGTCAAAACAACTAAAGCAACATAACAGTTGTGCTGACAAAACATGTCAAGTTTAGATATCTACAACTTATCAAATTGTCTTAACTTATGAAGTCAAGTTGAATCAGCTAAGAACTGTGTTGACTCAACTTAGAAATTCATAACCATGAAGTCAAATCTACTGAAGCAACATAACAGTTGTGTTGACAAAAAAATGTCAAGTTAAGATGACTTGTCTAGTTGTCTACACTTATGTAACTGTAACAGAGGCTGCCGTAGTGGTGGAGGTTTCAGTGAGGAGGCAGACACTTCAATACGGCGCAAACCATATGTATATACCGTACTCTATACCATCTACTGCATCTGCCATGCCGTTCTGTACCACCACTCATCCATATATCTTTATGTACATATTCTTTATCCCTTACACTTGTGTGTGTGTGTAAGGTAGTAGTGTGGAATTGTTAGGTTAGATTACTGTTGGTTATTACTGCATTGTCGGAACTAGAAGCACAAGCATTTCGCTACACTCGCATTAACATCTGCTAACCATGTGTATGTGACTAATAAAATTTGATTTGATTTGATTTGAACCAAGTACCCCTCACAGCAATGGGGCTCAATATGGGCGGGGTCAAACGTTTGACTCCGCCCACATTTAACCCCACCCATATTTTGGGGGGGCCATCTGAGGTTTGACATTCACATACTGAATACAAACACACACGTTTGTGCAAGGCACACGTTGATACAAACGTATTTCATTTTTGAAGATCGTAAGTAATATTATATAAAGTGGTACCAGCACATGTGTTGTAACACTTTTTGCTGCCTGCTATATTTGAGACAAGCTACTGATATTGTTGCAGTGAACAACAGACTTGTTATGTATGTCATGTACTGTTAATATTGTGTTGATAAATGTTAACTTCGTAATGATATTATTTCATTGAGCATATATATACAGTTACTACCTATCATGATTTATAATGCTATTTACTTTCCTCATGAGAATGGAGACAGACTATACCATATAGACATACTGACAAGCTGAATGTGCTTTGTACATTAAGTTATACCAGCTCCAGTAAAGAGATCAGAGACTCTACTGACTTCTACATCATCTTTACTAAATAACACAACACATAACACAGTCCCTCTGGGGACTGTTTAAGGGCCTCTAGGTGCTCATCAAATCAAATGTTATTAGTCACATGCACCGAATACAACAGGTGTAGACCTTACAGTGAAATGCTTACTTACGAGCCCCGAACCAACAGTGCAGTTTCAAAAAAATACAGATAAGATAAAAGAGCAGCAGTAAAAAAATAACAATATATAAAGGGGGGTGCCGGTACAGAGTCAATGTGCGGGGGCACCGGTTAGTTGAGGTAGTATGTACATGTAGGTAGAGTTATTAAAGTGACTGCGTAGATGACATCAGAGTGTGGCAGTGGAGAGGGGAGGGGGGGGCAATGCAAATAGTTTGGGTAGCCATTTGACTAGATGTTCAGGAGTCTTATGGCTTGGGGGTAGAAGCTGTTTAGAAACCTCTTGGACCTAGACTTGGCGCTCCGGTACCGCTTGCCGTGCTGTAGCAGAGAGAACAGTCTATGGCTAGGGTGGCTGCAGTCTTTGACAATATTTAGGGCCTTCCTCTGACACCGCCTGATATAGAGGTCCTTGATGGCAGGAAGCTTGGCCCCAGTGATGTACTGGGCCGTTCGCACTACCCTCTGTAGTGCCTTGCGATCAGAGGCTGAGCAGTTGCTATACCAGGCAGTGATGCAACCAGTCAGGATGCTCTTAATGGTGCAGCTGTAGAACCTTTTGAGGATCTCAGGACCCATGCCAAATCTTTTCAGTGTCCTGAAGGGGAATAGGTTTTGTCGTGCCCGCTTCACGACTGTCTTGGTGTGCTTGGACCAGGTTAGTTTGTTGGTGATGTGGACACCAAGGAACTTGAAGCTCTCAACCTACTCCACTGCAGCCCCATCGATGAGAATGGCGGTGTGCTCGGTCCTCTTTTTCCTGTAGTCCACAATAATGTCCTTTGCCTTGGTCACGTTGAGGGAGAGGTTGTTGTCCTGGCACCACACGGCCAGGTTTCTGACCTCCTCCCTTTAGGCTGTCTTGTTGTCGGTGATCAGGCGGCAAATGTAATGATGGTGTTGGAGTCGTGCCAGGATCCAGGATCCAGTTGCAGTGGGTGGTGTTTAGTCCCAGGGTCCTTAGCTTATTGATGAGCTTTGAGGGCACTATGGTGTTGAACGCTGAGCTGTAGTCAATAAATAGCATTCTCACATAGGTGTTCCTTTTGTCCAGGTGGGAAAGGGCAGTGTGGAATGCAATAGAGATTGCATCATCTGTGGATCTGTTTGGGCGGTATGCAAATTGGAGTGGGTCTAGGATTTCTGGGATAATGGTGTTGATGTGCGCCATGACCAACCTTTCATAGCACTTCATGGCTACAGACGTGAGTGCTACGGGTCGGTAGTCTTTTAGGCAGGTTACCTTACTGTTCTTGGGCACAGGCACTATTGTGGTCTGATTAAAACATGTTGGTATTACAGACTCAGACAGGGAGAGGTTGAATATGTCAGTGAAGACACTTGCTAGTTGGTCAGCACATGCTCTCAGTACACGGCCTGGTATCCGTCTGTCCCCGTGGGCTTGTGAATGTTGACCTGTCTAAAGGTCTTACTCACATCGGCTGCAGAGAGCGTGATCACACAGTCTTCCGGTACAGCTGGTACTCTCATGCATGTTTCAGTGTTATTTGCCTCGAAGCAAGCATAGAAGTAGTTTAGCTCGTCTGGTAGGCTCGTGTCACTGGGCAGCTCTCGGCGGTGCTTCCCTTTGTAGTCTGTAATGGTTTGCAAGCCCTGCCACATCCGACGAGCGTCAGAGCCGGTGTAGTACGACTCGATCTTAGTCCTGTATTGACGATTTGCCTGTTTGATGGTTTGTCGGAGGGCATGGCAGGATTTCTTATAAGCTTCCGGGTTAGTGTCCCGCTCCTTGAAAGCGGCAGCTCTAGCCTTTAGCTCAGTGCGGATGCTGCCTGTAATCCATGACTTCTGGTTGGGGTATGTACGTAGGGTTACTGTGGGGTTGACGTCATCGATGCACTTATTGTTGAAGCCAATGACAGACGTGGTGTACTCCTCAATGCCATTGGAGGAATCCCAGAACATATTCCAGTCTGTGCTAGCAAAACAGTCCTGTAGCTCAGCATCTGCTTCATCTGACCACTTTTTTATTGATCTAGTCACGGGTGCTTCCTGCTTTAATTTTAGCTTGTAAGCAGGAATCAGGAGGATGGAATTATTATCTTGAGAGGCCACTGGCCGCTGTTTAAGGGCCTCTGGGTGCTCTTGAGGGGCCACTGGATGCTGATGGTATATCAGGTGCTTCAGAAACTGTGCTCTGTTGATTTATTGTTGCCGTGCAATAGCAACATTTCTACAACTGAAGCCACACTTTGATTGTTAACTCTGAAAGAGAGGAATAACAGTAAAGTAACAAATAAGATTCCCTCATTGTAAGCATTTAGCTAGCTCACGTGCAAAAGGGTGCTATTGCTAATTAGCTAGCTCACATGCAAATGGTTGCTAATTAATGCTATGCTAACATTGGTGCGGTAGTTGGTTAAATGAAAATATACCACTGCACTGGTATAACATGAATATTACAAAGTACATTATGCATAATGACAGTCTCACTTCCACGGTTTATATTTTTATCCATGTAGGTTAGGTTTGATTTAAGATTCGCTTTCGTTGACGATACCTTCGACGTCATCCTCTACTTGGGTGACCTTGAAGGAGACGGGAAGGGTTCCGGTTAAACGCGTTTGACTCCGCCCACATTGAGCCCGCCCCCGAACTGCACGCTGCAGTCAGGGACCTCTCGAGCAAACTGAGAATGAGGGTGTTTATTTACAGCGGTGAAACTGTGCACTATGTACAAACTAAAAGAAACAATAAATAAACAAACTTAACAATTACTGGACAGGAACATAAACTGGGAAATAAATAAAAAGCCAGCATGGCAACCTTACCCCTGTCCTGTCTGCCCACAATGAAATGGTAGGGTTTAAGTACATTTCCAATCAGACCTCAGCTTGGACTGTACCATTTTAGAAAAATCACAAATGGTAACAATTTTCTTACATAAAAGCTTGAACAGCACAATACACATATTTAGGCAATGAATCAAACATTCCTTAATACAAGCACACTTCAATAAATTGTGTAGGTCCCGGTATAAACCTGTTTAGGTTCCAGCTCGAAGACTGACGCAGGCTGCTAATACATATTCAGGAGTTCGGGTGGGAATGTAGGGCACTGACTGACAGCTGTCAGTGTACCTAGCTATCATGCTAACCTTAGCCAGCTAATGAAAGTTATGTGAGCACCATTTCAGTTAAGACAGGCATACTGTAAGTCAGGTGAAAATAGTTTCAGAAAAAGACTACCAGCCTACCTGTCAAGAGATGCGTTTCAGCTAAACCGTGCCTATATGAGCTGTTGACATTTTGAGGGTTGCCGTTTGTCTGACTCTTGCCATTTGATAATTCCAGTAAAACCGTGTCGGATTCCAGATGTCATTAATATTTAGACATGCACACAGACATGATCAAATAGCTATATTCTTTGTTCTCTCTGTTATCATTTCAGAAAGCTAGCTAGCTATATATCAATGCATTATTTAAATTGTGGCCGTGAATCCGCCATAGAAATATAATGAATATAAGTTCCGTTAATATGGATAGCCAAACTATTGAACGGTTTGGATTGTGTATTGATGAAGCAATGTTCGTTTCACATTGCCCGGTGCCCTGGGTGGGTGGAGATTTCTCTTTTGGATCAATGGAATGGTTGAAAATGAGCAAACGCTGGGGCACCGGGCCATGCAAACGAATTTGCATGAAATGTTAGCGGTCAAAACCTGTCAAGGGGTGCGTAACTAGTGGCAGGGAAGTCAGACGCAGGAGAGCAGAACTAGGTAATTGCCGGAGCAGTTTAATAGTAAAACCAACGGCATAAGAAATACAAAATATGGGGACAGTAACCCGACGCGCACCAGTCAAACAAATGTGCACAAGCACTTACAATAAACAATACCGCACAAAGACATGGGGGGAACAGAGGGTTAAATTCACAACACTTAATGAGGGAATGAAAACAAGACAAAACAAATGAAAAATGGATCGGTGATGGCTCGAAGACCGGCGACGTCGACCGCCGAACACCGCCCGAACAAGGAGAGGCACCGACCTCGCAGAAGTCGTGACAAAACCATTAATCTTGGGGAGACTGGGGGATCGGGGTTCTAAAATGCAATCATATCACGCAATTTTAGCGTTTATAAAATTGTCATATATATTTTTTTATGCAGACTAGCTCAATAATAAGTGAAACTTGACAAATTATCCAATGGATTATGATAATTTGCTTGTAAAAAAGGAGGTTCCAAAAGATTAGTTTAACCCCTCTATTTTTACTTGCTCCATGGAAAGGTGGCCAAGTGTAGGGTCGTCACTATTTAACACAGCCACAAAATCATAGACCCTGTCTACATTTTCTCTTCTTAAAATAGGATTTTAAACCTAACTCTCACCATAACCACACTGTTCATTTTGGTTTTCATTTTTTCGATATAGCCCATTTTGACTTTGTGGCTGTTTTATCTTGTGGAAACCCGAGTGTAGGCTACAGAAAAAAAGCTGTTTGACTCTCAGACAACTTGCGAATCGGAAGAACTTTGCAGCAGGTGTTTCTGATTAATAAACATTTCCATGCTGGTGGTTGGTATCATTGAAATAAAACCCAACCCTGAAACAAAACAAGGGATGAAAGTAATTTGCACGCCATCTCATAGGATAAGAAACATAAGACTCACGGAAATATCAGAAGTCAAACATTCGGACTTGGCACTTCAAGCCCAAGTATATCATACTTTGACTAAAACGAGGACTTATTGACTTACATCGTTGTGTAACATCATGGATAAGCTCTGGAAATCATCTTTCAGCTCTAAAAAGTGGCTTTCTACTAGTGTGGGAGTTTAACCTATGAGGAGTAGTTAGGCTATGTTTGCAAACAATTCTTTTAATTTCTAGAAATTTCATTACCGAAACCTGTGCACTTGAATGGCAACATTGATCAGAAAACGCATGATAAGAAACAGTAAATGCGGCACCACAAACAAATGAATTGCCAGCGAACTCTCAACCATTTTTTCTCTCTTGACAGGCTACATCGGAAGCACCGAAGGATGAGGCATCATACACATATTATATGCAATAAAGGAATTTGCATTTCATAAACACATAAACCATTTCCATGTCTGGTTGTTTAATATGTAAAGTCAGAAATACATTGTCACGGACTGACACCAGCGCCATGACAGTAACTAAGTTGAATCAACAAAGATCAACGTTTTTACTCAACTTAGAATTTCACAACCAAAAAGTCAAATAAACTAAACTGTATCTGCTGTATTGACAATATATGACAGATGTCAGATGACCAAATTATTTTGGAGGGCTCATTATAATAATACCCAGCATGCTTTGCAACCGTTCATTTGTACATTTACATTTTGGTCATTTAGCAGACGCTTTTATCCAGAGCGACTTCAGTTAGTGTATTCAACAAAGGTAGATAAACAACCACATGAAAAATGTTTCTGTAACCGCTACTGAGAATGTTGTTGTAGTGAAAGTGGTTTGTTGGTTGGTTAACATTACTGAGTGCACTGCCAGTTTTGAAACTGGTAACAACGTCCACACATGAGCAAGAGACAGATGGGAGTATAAAGTTCCCTACTGTAATCTCTATTATATCATTGTTAGGGTTATTTAGTCAATGTGAATATTGTGAACTTAACTTCATAGTAGGTTAGATGAATTGAAAATATAAAGTCATTTAAAAATTGAGGCTTGTTATCTCCACTAACATGTAAATTGATTCAACTATAATTAGGTTGACTTGACTTTCTTATATTAGTCAAAGTACATTTGGTGTTAGTTAGGATAACTCTACATTTTAAATTTGACATTGATTCAACCTGGAATAATACGTTATTCTGACAAATGGTGAAGTTGACTTAACTATCTTCTGTCAGTCAAAGCACATTTGGTGTAAGTTAGGATAGCTTGAAATGTAAAATTGATAGAGCTTGAAAAAGACCATGCAAGTACATGACTGGAAATAATAAGTTGAAACAACAAATATCTTTTTACAGTGTATTAGTATTTTTCTCCAATGGTTTGGTGAATAGCTTTGCCCTCCTGTCTTATGGTAGTGAGCATGTGTAAGCATCCAGTTCACCCGACTGGGTTTGAACCTTGGTAACACGACTACATTAGCCCACTGAGCTAAGCATTAGCCCGGGGAGCTAAAGGTCTTCAGGTCTCAGTTTAAGTTACTCATCACGAAAGCGTGGTTCACATCGGAACCTCCCGTCCGGCTTCAATGTCTGGATACTTGAGTATTCTGTTTTGAAGGAAACTAAAGGAGGGATAGTGGTGGTGAATGTATGTGTAACAGTTTTTACTTTTGCTTTTGTGTGTTTGGGGCCCTCTGTGCTCGCCGCACGCCCCTTGCCAGCTAGGCTTCTCTCCCAGCCTCTGAAACATTAATGCAGAAAGCCGATTACCAATGCCATCACAGAGCCTGGCGCTCCATGCCTATTGATTTTCCTTCCACTCTACCCCCCTTCAAACAGCCAGAAGGAGAGCAGAACCCTCAACCCTCTCCTCAGGGCCAGAGCTCCCAGGCCTCCTAGGTCTCTCTCCTAGCCTAGCCTATCTGCTCTTTACCTCACTACCTACCTACCCATACAGCACCACTGATTTCTACTGAGACCTTAGAGAACCTACACTGACTATAACCCAAGGGCTACAGAAAGAGAGGAGGTGGTATTGGGGGGAGAGAGGGATGGAGAGAGTGGAAGAGAGTTAGAGTGAGACAGAGAAAAGGAGAAAGAGCTGGATCAGGCTGATCAGTATTCAGAGTTGAAGGAGTTGGGGGGATGAGGGGTGTGTTGAGGTAAGGTGTGTGGGGGGGTGTGTAGCACCCCAGAGAGGCCTCGCTAATCAAAGATGAAAGACGTTTGGGGGTCTGGTCAGACAGCACTCCACTGCTCCCCTCTGGGGGACACACACATACCAGACATTCCATTGAGATTTCCAATTAGTACATTATTGTTATTGAACACTTGGAGACTACATGGAGGATAGTTGGCCACACTGAATATCGATGACTCTGGCACTGATGATTTTGTAGGCACATTCTATGGCAGCACTTCTACACAGTGGCAGTTCTGTGTCAACTAAGAGTACATGTTCACAGCCAGAGTTAGATAATGGCTACAGTGTGAAGAGCTCATCGTTTGGGACTCGAATGTGAAACTCCCTGGTGTCATTGTCTCTCATGAATATACAGCTTGTTGGCGTGGGCGTGTGTAAGTGGATATTATGCTATTGGAACATGATACAGATATAGAGAACCTCTACATGGATGGTCCAAGTACCCAGCAGTGCAGCAGCAATGACTGTTTTCCATATTGTCACAGCAGAATTCACGAAGAGAGCACGTTGTGACAGACAGGGGTAGTCTAAGTGGATGTACTTTAGGGCTGGGCGATATATCCAATTCATTTGATTAATTTGAATGTATGTTTTAGCGTGTACAGAATTGTTGTCACGTTGTCTTTTTTTCTCGTCTCCTTCGCTCCTTTTGTTCTCTGTGCACCTTCCCATTTACACACACCAAGCCCCTCCTCCTGCCACTCACAACAACAAAGATGAGAGATCACTTCTTCTTCTCTGACAAGCGGTTTAAGCTCGCTATTTGTGTTTGAGGTTTGGTCCAACAGAATGGGTCGTATGGACACTGAAACACATTGAGACGTTATTTTACTGTAATGGTGGAGATGTTAACCTGGAGACTGAAACACATTGAGACATTATATTACTGTAATGGAGGAAACGTTAACCTGGAGACTGAAACACATTGAGACATTATGTTACTGTAATGGAGGAGATGTTAACCTGGAGACTGAAACACATTGAGACATTATATTACTGTAATGGAGGAGACGTTAACCTGGAGACTGAAACACATTGAGACATTATATTACTGTAATGGAGGAGATGTTAACCTGGAGACTGAAACACATTGAGACATTATATTACTGTAATGGAGGAAACGTTAACCTGGAGACTGAAACACATTGAGACATTATATTACTGTAATGGAGGAGACGTTAACCTGGAGACTGAAACACATTGAGACATTATATTACTGTAATGGAGGAGATGGAGACTGAAACACATTGAGACATTATGTTACTGTAATGGAGGAGATGTTAACCTGGAGACTGAAACACATTGAGACATTATATTACTGTAATGGAGGAGACGTTAACCTGGAGACTGAAACACATTGAGACATTATATTACTGTAATGGAGGAGATGTTAACCTGGAGACTGAAACACATTGAGACATTATATTACTGTAATGGAGGAAACGTTAACCTGGAGACTGAAACACATTGAGACACTATATTACTGTAATGGAGGAGACGTTAACCTGGAGACTGAAACACATTGAGACATTATATTACTGTAATGGAGGAGATGGAGACTGAAACACATTGAGACATTATTTTACTGTAATGGAGGAGATGTTAACCTGGAGACTGAAACACATTGAGACATTATATTACTGTAATGGAGGAGACGTTAACCTGGAGACTGAAACACATTGAGACATTATATTACTGTAATGGAGGAGATGGAGACTGAAACACATTGAGACATTATTTTACTGTAATGGAGGAGATGTTAACCTGGAGACTGAAACACATTGAGACATTATATTACTGTAATGGAGGAGACGTTAACCTGGAGACTGAAACACATTGAGACATTATATTACTGTAATGGAGGAGATGGAGACTGAAACACATTGAGACATTATATTACTGTAATGGAGGAGATGTTAACCTGGAGACTGAAACACATTGAGACATTATATTACTGTAATGGAGGAGATGTTAACCTGGAGACTGAAACACATTGAGACATTATATTACTGTAATGGAGGAAACGTTAACCTGGACACTGAAACACATTGAGACATTATATTACTGTAATGGAGGAGACGTTAACCTGGACACTGAAACACATTGAGACATTATATTACTGTAATGGAGGAGATGTTAACCTGAAGACTGAAACACATTGAGACATTATATTACTGTAATGGAGGAGATGGAGACTGAAACACATTGAGACGTTATTTTACTGTAATGGAGGAGACGTTAACCTGGACACTGAAACACATTGAGACATTATATTACTGTAATGGAGGAGACGTTAACCTGGAGACTGAAACACATTGAGACATTATATTACTGTAATGGAGGAGATGTTAACCTGGAGACTGAAACACATTGAGACATTATATTACTGTAATGGAGGAGATGTTAACCTGGACACTGAAACACATTGAGACATTATTTTACTGTAATGGAGGAGATGTTAACCTGGAGACAAACACATTGAGACATTATTTTACTGTAATGGTGGAGATGTTAACCTGGAGACTGAAAAGCATTGAGACATTATTTTACTGTAATGGAGGAGACGTTAACCTGGAGACTGAAACACATTGAGACATTATTTTACTGTAATGGAGGAGATGTTAACCTGGAGACTGAAAAGCATTGAGACATTATTTTACTGTAATGGAGGAGATGTTAACCTGGAGACTGAAAAGCATTGAGACATTATTTTACTGTAATGGAGGAGACGTTAACCTGGAGACTGAAAAGCATTGAGACATTATTTTACTGTAATGGAGGAGATGTTAACCTGGAGACTGAAAAGCATTGAGACATTATTTTACTGTAATGGAGGAGATGTTAACCTGGACACTGAAACACATTGAGACATTATATTACTGTAATGGAGGAGACGTTAACCTGGAGACTGAAACACATTGAGACATTATATTACTGTAATGGAGGAGACGTTAACCTGGAGACTGAAACACATTGAGACATTATTTTACTGTAATGGAGGAGATGTTAACCTGGAGACTGAAAAGCATTGAGACATTATTTTACTGTAATGGAGGAGATGTTAACCTGGAGACTGAAACACATTGAGACATTATATTACTGTAATGGAGGAGATGGAGACTGAAACACATTGAGACATTATTTTACTGTAATGGAGGAGATGTTAACCTGGAGACTGAAACACATTGAGACATTATATTACTGTAATGGAGGAGACGTTAACCTGGAGACTGAAACACATTGAGACATTATATTACTGTAATGGAGGAGATGGAGACTGAAACACATTGAGACATTATTTTACTGTAATGGAGGAGATGTTAACCTGGAGACTGAAACACATTGAGACATTATATTACTGTAATGGAGGAGACGTTAACCTGGAGACTGAAACACATTGAGACATTATATTACTGTAATGGAGGAGATGGAGACTGAAACACATTGAGACATTATATTACTGTAATGGAGGAGATGTTAACCTGGAGACTGAAACACATTGAGACATTATATTACTGTAATGGAGGAGATGTTAACCTGGAGACTGAAACACATTGAGACATTATATTACTGTAATGGAGGAAACGTTAACCTGGACACTGAAACACATTGAGACATTATATTACTGTAATGGAGGAGACGTTAACCTGGACACTGAAACACATTGAGACATTATATTACTGTAATGGAGGAGACGTTAACCTGGAGACTGAAACACATTGAGACATTATATTACTGTAATGGAGGAGATGTTAACCTGAAGACTGAAACACATTGAGACATTATATTACTGTAATGGAGGAGATGGAGACTGAAACACATTGAGACGTTATTTTACTGTAATGGAGGAGACGTTAACCTGGACACTGAAACACATTGAGACATTATATTACTGTAATGGAGGAGACGTTAACCTGGAGACTGAAACACATTGAGACATTATATTACTGTAATGGAGGAGATGTTAACCTGGAGACTGAAACACATTGAGACATTATATTACTGTAATGGAGGAGATGTTAACCTGGACACTGAAACACATTGAGACATTATTTTACTGTAATGGAGGAGATGTTAACCTGGAGACAAACACATTGAGACATTATTTTACTGTAATGGAGGAGATGTTAACCTGGAGACTGAAAAGCATTGAGACATTATTTTACTGTAATGGAGGAGACGTTAACCTGGAGACTGAAACACATTGAGACATTATTTTACTGTAATGGAGGAGATGTTAACCTGGAGACTGAAAAGCATTGAGACATTATTTTACTGTAATGGAGGAGATGTTAACCTGGAGACTGAAAAGCATTGAGACATTATTTTACTGTAATGGAGGAGACGTTAACCTGGAGACTGAAAAGCATTGAGACATTATTTTACTGTAATGGAGGAGATGTTAACCTGGAGACTGAAAAGCATTGAGACATTATTTTACTGTAATGGAGGAGATGTTAACCTGGACACTGAAACACATTGAGACATTATATTACTGTAATGGAGGAGACGTTAACCTGGAGACTGAAACACATTGAGACATTATATTACTGTAATGGAGGAGACGTTAACCTGGAGACTGAAACACATTGAGACATTATTTTACTGTAATGGAGGAGATGTTAACCTGGAGACTGAAAAGCATTGAGACATTATTTTACTGTAATGGAGGAGATGTTAACCTGGAGACTGAAACACATTGAGACATTATATTACTGTAATGGAGGAGATGTTAATCTTTCTAACCATACCCTGTTTATGTCTCAACTACTCAGATTGAGAGCGGAACAGACACTGCTAAAACGAGAGTATCGATAAACATTGATTCTGGAAATGTAACGCTCAGTTTGTTGCGCGTAGCATTGCGGTACCACGTACCGCTAGCAGCATACTAGCTATCTAGTTTGTGTTTTATAAATGTGCAATAAGCATAAAACACAATTATATTAGGAATTACAAACTCGTTCTCATTCTGAGAAATAAGGTAGCAGTGTTGTAGACCACATATTGATTGTCTCGGTCTTCTCGGTGTCTGATACATTTTTACTTGGTCTTAGATAATAAGAAATCATAATTTCTTCCTGAGACCAGCTGTGATTATCAGCTCCCATTCAGTCAGTGCATAAAACCGCTTTGCCAGACCAAATATCCACACTTCTTTTATGACACATTAATATCTTATGGCCTATCAAATCCTAGGGTTCCTACTTTACTCGTAACATTACTGTCCTTTACTTTCGTTGAAAAATATCCTCAAACTCTGTTACACTTGTCAGAACTTACTTAATTGGCTGGTAGGGAAGAGTGGGGGGAAATTATTTGAAGTTGCACACTTCAATAGCCCTCAGCTGGCATTCTTTCACCATTCAGAATGTCTAAAGCAGCCTTTATTAAATTATGGGTCGCAGGTAGCCTAGCGGTTAAGAGCATTGGGCCAGTAACCGTGTAACGATTGTCGTCGGGAGGAGGTCCAAAGTGCAGCGTGGTACGTATCCATAATACTTTTAATCAAGATGAATACACGAACAAAAACAACAAAACGACCAACGAACAGTTCTGACATGTGCAACTAACACTAACCAGAAAATATTCACCCACAACTCAGTGGGAAAACAGGCTACCTAAATATGGTTCTCAATCAGAGACAACGATAGACAGCTGCCTCTGATTGAGAACCACACACAACACAAAGAAATAGACAGCATAGAACACCAGACATAGAATGCCCACCCAAACTCGTGACAAGTCCGAAAGGGCGCTGGTTTGAATTACATTTTTACATTTTAGTCATTTAGCAGACGCTCTTATCCAGAGCGACTTACAGTAGAGTGCATACATTTTATTACATTTTTACATACTGAGACAAGGATATCCCTACCGGCCAAACCCTCCCTAACCCGGACGACGCTATGCCAATTGTGCGTCGCCCCACGGATCTCCCGGTTGCGGCCGGCTGCGACAGAGCCTGGGCGCGAACCCAGAGACTCTGGTGGCGCAGCTAGCACTGCGATGCAGTGCCCTAGACCACTGCACCACTGCGCCACCCGGGAGACATCCCCTAGATGAAAAATCTGTCGATATTCCCTTGAGCAAGGCACCTAACCCTAATTGCTCCTGTAGTTGCTCTGAAAAAGAGCGTTGGCTAAATGTAAAACATTTTAAAATGTGAACATATAACCCAAAGTGGTTTGTGGACAAGTAAAACATTTTTTGGGGGGGTACTCAGTCAGGTCTCAACTTACTGTTGAGAGTTATAATATATACCATTTAGCAGATGCTTTTATCGAAAGCGACTTACAGTTATGCAAGTATACATTTTACGTATGGGTGGTCCCAGGAATCAAACCCACTACCCTGGTATTATGCAATGCTCTACCAACTGAGCTACAAAGGACCACAAATTTCATGTAGAATAAAAAAATACGTACAATTTGGAAATTTGGTTGTCCATCAGCAGTTTTTCTCTTGTTATGTCCATCACTGACAGTCACTCAATTAGCCATGTCAGCTAAACATTTTTAGATTGGTAAATTAGTCCAGCCAGCTATCTAAACTTGTTGTAATCATAACCAAATACCAACCATGCAAGCAGAGCACGTGCCCAGGGGCCCTGACCTGCAGGGGCCCCACATGGATTTTGTTAGTCACTCTCACTCCGATATCATATTGTCATGGCAAAATGTGTAGAATTGTAGGAAATTTGCTTTAAAACTGCAATTTTCTGATCTCTGCCACATGGTAAAATGTGTAAAATTGCAGGAAATTAACTTTAAAACGTACATTGTTCTCTCCGCTGTGAAGACGGAGGCCACTAAATAGTTTTTCCCATGAGGTGGGGGAGCCCCCCAACCAAATCTTGCTTAAGAGGTGGCATGTTTTCATGAGCTTGGGTCCCAGAAAAACACATAATTTCTAATTTGGGTCCCAGGCTGAAAATGTTTATGAACCTCTGGTCTAAAGAATCCATATGTTCTTCTGAAATACTGTATGAACACAGAAATACTGGACATTTTGAACTCTTATCATGGTGGCAATTTGACACAATCAGGGCATAAAATTAACACCGCCACCTGCAAATTCGGATAGATTTTGGTTTTGACTGGTAAGACTGTCTAATTCACCAGATACGTTGGCGGGTGGTCACACTCGTAGGCTCTACAGTGTGAGCATTTAATAAAAATAGTAAAAAGTCAAGTATGGGTACATGTGCAAGTTGTGATTTATAAATGCTAAATAAATGCTGCAGTAGCTGTTTTCAAAGTATTTCAGCATTTTTGTTTCATATCTGTTAATACACAAAGAAATACGAATCCTAACGTTATAGCTATCCCACCTTGCCCAGCACACTGCCTGTCTGGAGGGCTGTGCACTGGGTGAAGTCCTGAAAGATCTATTTTTAGAAGCAGGCATAAAAGTTGGTCTATTTCACTCGAAAGTCTAGTGAGACTTTGTCCTCGTATTTCTTGGCTATTTACATTGTTTTGTTCACAAGCTAGGTTGCTTTTCAATGTTTGAGTTTGCTTCCATTTCTAGCAAAGAGACATCGTTGGCCTTTACTAGTGAGATTCTCACAGGCTCACATTATGACTCGAATGGCCCCGTTACCAAGGTAACCTTAAAGGGGCAGCTGAACATTTTTGTCAGATATTTTGGTTAAAAGACTCACATAATATTAGATTAAATTGCGCATTATAAACTGGGTGGTTCGAGTCCTGAATGCTGATTTGGCTGACAGCCGTGTTATATCAGACCGTATACAATGGGTATGACAAAACGTATGTCTTTTTTTGCTTAAATATACCACGTTACTTCTTACTAGTAATACATTTCTTGTTTTAGAAACATTACTAAGCATGTTCATCCTTTTTGGGGGATTTTTTGTGTAATTATGGCAAAAAGTGGCTGTTTGATGTATATTTTTAAAGTCTACATGCCACAGTGGCTGGTATACAAAAATACATAGTTTTAAGCCGTGGACACAATTTCAATCATGTTCTTGAATCGGACTGACATTTTTCTGGTCTCGTTTTTGACTCGGTCTCAGAAACCTTGCCCCCCTCCCTGTCTTAGTCTTGACTCGGTCTCCCTCCTCCAGTCTTGGTCTTGAATCGGTCTTGCTTTAGGTGGTGTTGGACACAACACTGTAAGGTAGGCCACTTGATTTCAACACCTGAAAAGTGGACAGGCTAGCATGCTGTTCAAACAGTTGGAGACGGACAGAAGGGTGTGTTCATAATTCAACTGTTCTACCTTGTTAGATAGCAAATACTGTAGATCCAAGTTGGCTGAACTTCAAATATAAAGATTAGCTGGTTACTCACTAGCACGTAGGCTTGTGCCTGAGAGATTGTTTATGTGTGTTAATTTGCTATAATGCCTGCTACCAGAAGTCATTATTACAAGCATTTTGCTACACCCACAATAACATCTGCTAAATATGTGTATGTGACACATACATTTGATTTGATTAGTGGATGTGCATTATGCATGGTTCTGGTTAAATGTTTAACAAACATTAATTTCATAGACAGACTTGGAAGCCAGATCAGTGATTATTGCAACAAAAAAAAGAAGCTTATTTAGAGAACATATAATGTTTTATATACAATATATTGTTAATCGGCCATAAGTTCGAAAAAAAATAATGATATGATCTTTAGGCCATATCGCCCAGCCCTAACCCACTGTGTGTGTGTGTCTGTGTGTGTCCGTGTGTGTCTATTTACAATTATTTACATGTACGTGTGTGATTGTGAGTGTGATCGTGTGTGTCCATGTGCTCGCGTGGACACAGTGCTTAAACCATGTGCTAAAAGACATTGCTCAAGGCATAATCACCTCTTAATAGCTTGTTGACATACATCATTGTCTGTGATGCAAGCATCTAATTACGCCAATTATCTTCATCGCCACGGTGACAAAGTCTAGACATTGAGGTGTAGGTAAGGGTATTGTCTGTGTTGGAGGGTGTTTTACCCTGCTATACATTGTTTAGGTAAATTAACTACCAGATGTGTTGCAATAGAAGTAGGGAGAGCGTGTATGTAGTTTGGGGGCCTATATATCAGGGTGTATGTAGTTTGGGGGCCTATATACCCAAACGTTTTCACTCAGCCCCCCCCCCCGAGGGTGCCGTGGGTGCGCACCATATCTATTCCTATGGGCACAAGCACTGTTCATGACACAAACTGTTCACACCCCTCTTGTTGGCAGAGAGAACAGGTTTAAAGCTTATTTCCTGCAATTCTACACATTTTGCCAAGGGGTGCAAAGAACGTTTTGCTGTTTTTAAAGCATATTTTCTTGCAATTCTATACATTTTGCCATGTCTAATGTGTATTCATATGATATTTGAGTGACTCGAACATTACTACAAAATCTATGGGCTAAAAAACTATGCTAGTTGTTCTGAGGATTTCTGACAAGTTATAAATATCTCTCTAAGGTATATAATGACTGACATGACAAGAGGAAAACTGATGATGCACTACCCAATTTTGAATCTGCACCTTGTGCATTCTACTATTACAACTTTCAAGAGCAAGTTGAAAGCTGGACGGAGTTGGGGGGAGGGGCCTACTACACTTGGACGTGTGATTGTGCATGCGCGTGTGCCTGTGTGTGCCTGTGTGTGCCTGTGTGTGCCTGTGTGTGCCTGTGTGTGCCTGTGTGTGCCTGTGTGTGCCTGTGTGTGCCTGTGTGTGTCTGTGTGTGTCTGTGTGTGTGTCTGACCAAAGCTCTATAAAACAACTATATAGATCCAACCAGAGAAAAAATACTATATAAATGTAATACATATACTTGTATTAGAGACGGATAACTGCACATGTAGTACAGTAAGAAGGCTGTGATGGATGCCTTTGCATGTGTGTGTGTGTGTGTGTGTGCGTGATGTGCATTCTCTGGGATGGGATTCCCCTAGAGTGACAGATAGCTCTAGAAAGCCCCCTGTGCTGCGCTGCAGACCCCTGGCTGGCCTGATCAATGACACGTTAAGCTGGTCCCCTTTCATGTGAGCGCTTCCAGAGGGGGGTTGTGTAGGGTTGGGTGTGTGTGTGTTGGGTGTGTGTGTGTGTGTGTGTGTGGGCCCGTGTGTGTGCGTGGGGTGACAGGGGTTTGAGGGGTATTGATGATGTGCGGGGATGGACGGGTGGGGAGAAGGGGTGGTGGACCTGGGATAGGGGGTCTGGAACCAGTCTGGATCCCATCACTAGGACAGTGGGGTGGGGGTGATGGCACGCTTGATGGATTCCTTTCAACCACTCTCCAGTCATTCTCAAACCAGTGTTTCCCATAGCTAGATATGCTCTGAAGCTGGACACCAGGAGCCCGGAATCAGAACCTGCATTATATTAGGCAAAATGTAAAATCTGCTAGCTGTACATAGTTTGGCGCTGCAGGGTGGCTGCCCTCTGCTCCAGCCTCTCCAACTTTGTGTGTGTGTGTGTGTATCGGAGTTTTGGATAGAGCAGAAGACACATTTGTGTCTCGTATGGATTAATTCAGTATTCTTCTTCATAGTGGAGCAACAGAGAGACCTATGTTCCTTGAACCATAGGCAGAAGGACAAGACAGATCTGACACAAAATAATACTCTGCACTTGGCAGTTAGTAGTGTGTTCTCTCTGTCTGTTTTAGTTTCTCTCTCTCTTTCTCGTTCCCTCTGGGGGAAAAGGAATATCACGGAAGTAATAGGAATGGTATCTGGTGTGCTCTCTGTGAGTCAGGAGTGCCTTGTGTGTGCATCCATGTGTTTGTGTGTGTGTGTGTGCGTGTTTGTGCATGCGTGCTTGTGCGTGTGTGGGATCCTGAGAACTTGGCGGTGTGTTAGTGGTGTGTTCCAGGAGTGAGGGGGTCGGTGTGAGCCTATCTACCCCTTTCTCTGGATCCCTTTCAGCCCAGACACAATCCTCCATCCAGCCCCTGGCTCTGTGCCTCATAGCTCCACAGCCAAGATGCTGTGGTACCATACACACACTTGTGTCAATGTGTCTGTATCAAACCAATTCTTTACTGTTTAAACACTTCTCATTTGTCAGTGTTTAGTGATGGTAATGTATATTTGTCAGAGAATAAAAGCCTGGAATATCCGACTGCTCAAATTTGTCAGTGATGACAAGGCAAATTTCACTGTTGCTTTGGTGTCTCTTTCCACAGTGATTTGAAACACGGATGAAAACAGTACACTACTGGCCTCCAGATAATGGCCTAATACAGGTAACTGCCAAAATAAAAGAAACATCAACATAAAGTGTCTTAATGGGGCGTTGTGCCACCATGATCCAGAACAATCAATCAACACATTTATTTATAGAGCCCTTTTTACAACAGCAGTTGTCACAAAGTGCTTCTACAGAAACCCAGCCTAAAACCCCAGAGATGAGATGCAGAGGCAGTTTCAGTGCACCTAGGCATAGATTCTACAAGTGTCTGGAACTCTGTTGGAGGTATGTGACACCATTCTTCCACGAGATATTCCATCATTTGGTGTTTTGTTGATGGTGGTGGAAAACACTCTCAGGCGCCGCTCCAGAATCTCCCATAAGTGTTCAATTGTGTTGAGATCTGGTGACTGAGACGGCCGTGGCATATGGTTTACATCGTTTTCATGCTCATCAAACCATTCAGTGACCACTTGTGCTCTGTGGATGGGGGCATTGTCATCCTATGGGGGCATAGCCACGGTAGCCAAAATAATGGCATGCTCAGCATTTTTATTCATTAACCTAACCATGATGGGATGTTAATTTCCTAATTAACGCAGAAAACACCTGTGTGGAAGCACCTCCTTTCATTATACTTTGTATCCCTGATTTTACTCAAGTGTTTCCATTATTTTGGCAGTTACCTGTAGCTAGTAGTAGGGCCCATTGAAATATTTTTTTTTGCCTAATTCCGTTTTTTCCTAAATTCAATTTTCTCCGTTTTAGTTTTTCCAGGTTTCATTTTTTTCCCTCTGATTTTTGCTCTCAAAATCGCACGTTTTTAATTGAATAACAACAACATTGGATGTTTTAAGTCCACAACAATGCTTAAACCGCATCAGGAGACCACTTTTGAGGTCTGGGAAAAATATGAGATGCCCTTTAAATCAGCTGTGCGTCCGACAAGAGACTAATTTGGTTATTTTTGTAGCACACATGTCATTGCAGAGTTTACTAAACAAATCGCCACTGAATTGATGCAAATGATCATGATATTATGATACCAGGTAGACATACTGTAGTTAACATTTAATTGAGAACGTTTTTGGGAAAGCCTTTCCATCTACCAGAAGAAGGTTATCATTGTTAGCGTCATCACTAACGGCTACAAGTGGTAGACAAACACTCACACACAGACGGGCATTCCTGCATTGCCTCTTCAGAAAGTTAAAGGAAAATACGAATCATTGAACTTTGTTCATGTTTTATGATAATCTTGGGCATATTAATAAATGTTCTTATAAGTTCAATACATTTAGTCGATTTCCTACTAAGTTCAATACATTTTTGAATATTGTTGAAATGATGTCTTAATGTCTGGATTCCATGATTCCGTTCGCGTTCTCCGCATCACAGATTTTATAGGGCCCCAGTTGAGTGTCATACAGTGTATGGGGTTATTGATTAAGACTCAGTGGGATGACCCTGTTAATGTGACAAACAGACGGCCATTTCCTCACTGCACTCCCAAACATCACTTTAGCCACAATCACACACAACCATCGGCGCCTTCGTCAGTGCACTCTTCACTCTTCCGGCCTAGGGACTGGACTGATGGATAATGGATCGTATGACAATGTCTGCATCCCAAGTGGCACACTATTCCCCATAGGGCTCTGGTCAAAAGTAGTGCACTATATAGGGAATAGGGTGCCACCTAATGACTTTAGGACATGCCCACTGAAATGGACTTCAGCAAAACATCCTAGAACAGGATTGGCAACTCGAGTCCTTGGGGGTGAATCGCTTTATTGGAAACACACGCTGTTCTGCGGGCGGACCTACCGGTTCTGAGTAGATGGAGTACAGCTGAAGTGACTTTTTGTAACAGATTAGGAGAATTAACGTAACGAGAATTAACGTAACAGGTTAGGAGAATTAACGTAGCAGGTTAGGAGAATTAACGTAGCAGGTTAGGAGAATTAACATAGCCGGTTAGGATGATTAACGTAGCCAGTTAGGATGATTAACGTAGCAGGTTACGAGAGTTAGCGTAGCAGGTTAGGAGAATTAGCGTAGCAGGTTAGGAGAATTAGTGTAGCAGGTTGGGAGAATTAGGTTAAGGTTAGGAAAAGGGTTAGGCTTAAACTAAAATTCTACAATTGTATCTGACACAACTCAAACATATCTAGCCACAACCAGGCCTGCCATCAGAACAGCCTTCGTTTCCAATAATGTGATTCTGCATCCTAGGGGGCCTGATTGGTGTCATACATTTTCCCCAGCCCTAACTAATACGCCTGATTAAACTTATTATATTCTAAACTGGAGACTTTGATAAGTTAATTATTGGTGTCAGGTGTGTGTTAGCTAGGCCTGGGACAAAAGTGTATCACCAATCAGGCCCCTGAGGACTGGAGTTGCCCTTCCCTGTCCCAGAACTGAACAGCTACTTGTACCTATAGACATACAATGCTATGCATGTTTTTTTTTACCCTGTTCTAGAATGGACCGACTCCGCATGACTTCAACAGAGCACTAGAAAGGATGTACTAGGTCCAGTATGATACATCCAGGAATGTAGTTACGTGGGTCAAGATGGCTTTCTAATGCTAACTATGCTAATATGGCAAAAAAAACTATATGCAGAGTAAAAAGGTGTGTAAACAGCATTTACATGTACCCTCCACTACATACCTGAATACATCATGTATTGAATCTATAGTGGCGTACACAAATGGAGAAAGATTTAGATTTTTCACTGTTACAGACTACAAAGGGGAGCACAGCCACGAGCTGCCCAGTGACACGAGGCTACCAGATGAGCTAAATCACTTCTATGCTCGCTTCGAGGCAAGCAACACTGAGGCATGCATGAGAGCATCAGCTGTTCCGGACGACTGTGTGATCAGGCTCTCCGTAGCCAACGTGAGTAAGACCTTTAAACAGGTCAACATTCACAAGGCTGCGGGGCCAGACGTATTACCAGGACGTGTGCTCCGGGCATGTGCTGACCAACTGGCAGGTGTCTTCACTGACATTTTCAACATGTCCCTGATTGAGTCTGTAATACCAACATGTTTCAAGCAGACCACCATAGTCCCTGTGCCCAAGAACACGTATGCAAGCTGCCTAAATGACTACAGACCCGTAGCACTCACGTCCGTAGCCATGAAGTGCTTTGAAAGGCTGGTAATGGCTCACATCAACACCATTAATCCCTTCCTGTACTCCCTGTTCACCCACGACTGCATGGCCAGGCACGACTCCAACACCATCATTAAGTTTGCAGACGACACAACAGTGGTAGGCTTGATCACCGACAGCAATGAGACCAGCCTATAGGGAGGAGGTCAGAGACCTGGCCGGGTGGTGCCAGAATAACAAACTATCCCTCAACGTAACCAAGACTAAGGAGATGATTGTAGACTACAGGAAAAGGAGGACCGAGCACGCCCCCATTCTCATCGACGGGGCTGCAGTTGAGCAGGTTGAGAGCTTCAAGTTCCTTGGTGTCCACATCAACAACAAACTAGAATGGTCCAAACACACTAAGACAGTCATGAAGAGGGCACGACAAAACCTATTCCCCCTCAGGAAACTAAAAAGATTTTGCATGGGTCCTGAGATCCTCAAAAGGTTCTACAACTGCAACATCGAGAGCATCCTGACTGGTTGCATCACTGCCTGGTATGGCAATTGCTCGGCCTCCGACGGCAAGGCACTACAGAGGGTAGTGCGTACGGCCCAGTACATCACTGGGGCTAAGCTGCCAGCCATCCAGGACCTCTACACCAGGCGGTGTCAGAGGAAGGCCCTAAAAATTGTCAAAGACCCCAGCCACCCCAGTCATAGACTGTTCTCTCTGCTACAGCATGGCAAGCGGTACTAGAGTGCCAAGTCTAGGACAAAAAGGCTTCTCAACAGTTTTTACCCCCAAGCCATAAGACTCCTGAACAGGTGATCAAATGGCTACCCAGACTCTTTGCATTGTGTGCCCCCCCCCCCCCAACCCCTCTTCTACGGTACTGCTACTCTCTGTTCAATGCATAGTCTACTCTCTGTAGACTATGCATTGAACTCTCTGTTCAATGCATAGTCACTTTAACCATATCTACATGTACATACTACCTCAATCAGCCTGACTAACCGGTGTCTGTATGTAGCCTCGCTACTTTTATAGCCTCGTTACTGTATATAGCCTGTCTTTTTACTGTTGTTTTATTTCTTTACTTACCTATTTTTCACCTAATACCTTTTTTGCACTATTGGTTAGAGCCTGTAAGTAAGCATTTCACTGTAAGGTCTTCACATGTTGTATTCGGCGCACGTGACAAATACACTTTGATTCGATTTGTTCACCCAATATGGCTTATTTACTACTTCATGGATACTTACAGTTGAAGTCTGAAGTTTACATACACCTTAGCCAGATACATTTAAACTCAGTTTTTCACAATTCCTGACATTTAATCAGAGTAAAAATTCCCTGTCTTATGTCAGTTAGGATCACCACTTTATTTTAAGAATGTGAAATGTCAGAATAATAGTAGAGAGTGATTTATTTCAGCTTTTATTTATTTTATCACATTCCCAGTGGTCAGAAGATTACATACACTCAATTAGTATTTGGTAGCATTGCCTTAAACAATTTAAACTTGGGTCAAACGTTTCAGGTAGCCTTCCACAAGCTTCCCACAATAAATTGGGTGAATTTTGGCCCATTCCTCCTGACAGACCTGGTGTAACTGAATCAGGTTTGTAGGCCTCCTTGCTCGCACACACTTTTTCAGTTCTGCACACACATTTTCTATAGGATTGAGGTCAGGGCTTTGTGATGGCCACGCCAATACCTTGACTTTGTTGTCCTTTTTGCCACAACTTTGGAAGTATGCTTGGGGTCATTGTCCACTTGGAAGACCCATTTGCGACCAAGCTTTAACTTCCTGACTGATGTCTTGAGATGTTGCTTCAATATATCCACATAATTTTCCTTCCTCGTGATGCCATCTATTTTGTGAAATGCACCGGTCCCCCCTGCAGCAAAGCACCCCCACAACATGATGCTGCCACCCCAGTGCTTCACGGTTAGGATGGTGTTCTTTGGCTTGCAAGCCTCCCCCTTTATCCTCCAGACATAACGATGGTCATTATGGCCAAACAGTTCTATTTTTGTTTCATCGTGTTTCATTTCTCCAAAAAGTACGATCTTTGTCCCCATGTGCAGTTGCAAACCGTAGTCTGGCTTTTTTATGGCGGTTTTGGAGCAGTGGCATCTTTCTTGCTGAGCGGCCTTTCAGGTTTTGTTGATATAGGACTCGTTTAACTGTGGATATAGATACTTTTGTACCTGTTTCCTCCAGCATCTTCACAAGGTCCTTTGCTGCTGTTCTGGGATTGATAGGCACTTTTCTCATCAAAGTACGTTCATCTCTAGGAGACAGAACGCGTCTCCTTCCTGAGCGGCATGACAGCTGCCTGGTCCCATGGTGTTTATACTTGCGTACTATTGTTTGTACAGATGAACGTGATACCTTCAGGCGTTTTGAAATTGCTCCCAAGGATGAAGCCAGACTTGTGGAGGTCTACAATTTTTTTTCTGAGGTCTTGGCTGATTTCTTTTGATTTTCCCATGATGTCAAGTAAAGAGGCACTGAGTTTGAAGGTAGGCCTTGAAATACATCCACAGGTACATATCCAATTGACTCAAATTATGTCAATTAGACTATCAGAAGCTTCTAAAGCCATGACATCATTTTCTGGAATTTTCCAAGCTGTTTAAAGGTACAGTCAACTTAGTGTATGTAAACTTCTGACCCACCGGAATTGAGATACAGTGAAATAAACCTGTCTGTAAACATTTGTTGGAAAAATTACTTGTGTCATGCACAAAGTAGATGTCCTAAACGACTTGCCAAAACTATAGTTTGTTAACAAGAGATGTGATGAGTGGTTGAAACACTTCGGTTGGAGTCATTTAAAGTTGTTTATGTACACTTCTGACTTCAACTGTACATATTACATGCACCTTATCAGTTATCAGTAAAAATCTGTCATTAATGATGCCTAGGTCCCGAGGAGTGATGTCGAGAAACATTGGGGTAGATTAAAACACAGAGAGGACACAACTCTGAAGAGAGGAGCAGTGGAATGACGGTCTTCATCTCTGCTCACAAAGGGTTAACAACGTACCTGCCTGCAGTCATGGAGCCACCCTGTCAGGAGGGCTGGGGCTACAGACAGACAGCCACATCAGCAGTGTGTGAGTGCTTGCCCGTGCGTATATGTCCGTTCTGCATGTCTGTGTGTTTCTCTGTCTGTCTCTGTGTCTATGCGTGTGTGTGCATGTGGTTTTGTGCCTCTGTGTGTGTGTGTGCCTGTGTTTAAATGCTGATTGATGTAGCTCTGGCTTTGTCAGCTCTTTGGCATAGGTGGAACAGGTGTGACTCTGCCACAGAGAGCTCGGCTCAGACAAGCCATATCACGGTACAATGAGGTCATTGTGGAACACACACATTCCTCACTCAGCAAGGGCCTCAGACTGTTACAGGGCTGGAGGTGGCCATCTGCATGTGTGTGTGTCCATGTGTGTTGTGTGTGTCTGTGTGTGTTTGTCCGTATGTGTGTCCAGGTTAGGAGGATTTGGATGAGATGTACAGTATGACAGGGGATGTGTGCTCGCCAGTTGTGTGCCCCTGTACACTCTCTCGCTTTCGCTCGCTCTCACTCACACACACACACACACACACACACACACACACACACACACACACACACACACACACACACACACACACACACACACACTCATAATCTTCATCTTGTGACTTAAGTGAATGGGTGCTCAGCTAGTGGGAGTGCTCAGTAGTCTAATGATTTTGGAACATGTCATGGATTTGTCTACAACGTTATTCCTTTTCCAAGTGGGAATGGAGCAAGTCTTCTCGGTTACTGTAAATGGGGCCAGTCTCCTGGGTAATGTGAATGGGGCCAGTCTCCTGGGTAATGTGAATGGGGCCAGTCTCCTGGGTAATGCGAATGGGGCCAGTCTCCTTGGTAATGCGAATGGGGCCAGTCTCCTGGGTAATGCGAATGGGGCCAGTCTCCTAGGTAATGAGAATTGGACCAGTCTCCTGGGTAATGTGAATGGGGCCAGTCTCCTGGGAAATGTTTTGTATTTGTATTTATTATGGATCCCCATTTAGCTGCTGCCAGGGCAGAATTAAGGCAGTTTATACAATTTTAAAAACATGACAATACATTCACAGATTTCACAACACTGTGTGCCCTCAGGCCCCAACTCCACCACTACCACATATCTACAGTACTAAATCTGTGTGTGTATAGTGCAAATGTTACCAGTCTCCTGGTAGAACATGTACTGTAGTGTTAGAAGAGACTATGTGTGTTTTTCTCATATGAAGTCATCTCTCAGAGTCAGCATCTGAACTGTGGGCATCTGGGTTTGTTTGGATCAGCACCTTGACTTGTTTTACCTCAAACTGCACTCCTCTGAGCTGTGGATCTATCACTCCTTCCCTCGCTCTGTCGCTTTCTCTCTCTTTTATTTCTTTATCTGTCTTTGTCTTTCTACTTTTCACTTTTACTCTCCCTCAACGTGTGTGTGTGTGTGTGTGTGTGTAGTGCTATAGCCAGGGTTGGGTGTCTGGACCAAGTCCCTTAGCTATTTTATAGTTTAACCAGCCTTGACTTGCTGTGTGGTGACATGCCTGCACTGACTGGATGACTGGGAGGATCGCTGTGTGTGTGTGTGTATGGATCAGTGTGCTAGAGCTCGGGGCTGACTGCTGGGCCATGCTTGAAAGACTTCTGGCATGTGCTGGTGCCTGCATTTTTCACCCTTGACTGGAAGCATATGCTGCCGCACAATCGGGCCAGTGTTAGCGTGTGGGTCCCAGGCAGCTTCCTCCACATCTGGCAGTGCTTGGCCCTCCTTCCAGGTGAATCACGACCCTGGGGAAGGTGGCTCTCAGTCAGCCCCCCTCAACCCCCCTTCAACCCTGGCTTCAGCCTGCCTCCCAGCCCGGGCATCTGGAAGTGTCTGGATCCGTCTCACACACAAAGCTCCATCTCCCACATGCTTTTCCAATTTCATCCGCCCTCACTCCCCCACCATGCCCCCTTGCCCCTCTCTACCCAACCCTGTTACCCCTCTCTACTCACTACTCACTCCTGGTGACGTGGTTAATCCAGCCATGGATGAAGTGTGTGTGCGTGGGAGGTGGGGGGGTATTCTCTGTGACCCTTAAACAGGAATGTCATGGGCAGGCTGGGTAATTATGTCCCCATGCCTTATGGGAAGGCCCCGGTGTGTGTGTCCGGGCCGACCGGTGGGAGTGGTGTGTGTGTGTGTGTGTGTGTGTCAGCGCTGATTGATTGTGACACAAACAGATGTACGTGGGGAGGAAACATGTCTGTGTCTGTGTGGAATCGGCCCATTCTGATCATTAAAACTGAAAATCAACATCTTGCTCTGATTAACTACTAAGTCCCCAAGGAGATGTCAAGTAGCTCAGAGACAGCACCGATCCTGTACACGTGTATCTTCGTTTGACACAAATCTGTGTCCCTGTGTTTAAATACTTGTCATTGACAGTACATTGTCAGCTAGCCTAATACTGTCTTTGTGACTCTGTTTGACATAATCCTGTGTCCCTGTCGTTACATTGTGCCGGTGGATGATGGTACATTGTCATTTAGCCTAGTACTACAACACATAGCCATGTTGCTCTTTGTTCTAGTGTTCTAGAATAATATCTAAATGGAGATCATGAATGAAGAATAGAATTGTTTTTTTCTCCCACCAGTTTGGAAACATACTTTATTTGTGTGGTTGGAGTCGACAGAGACGGGGAGCATTTCTCTCCCCTGCTCTTCACAAAGGAATGTCGCTGCTGGGGTCTCACATTTCACTAAAGAGGCAGAAATGGAGAGAAAGAGTGCGAAAGAGAGAGGGAGAGAGAGGGGAAAAACAAGTCACCCCAGTGGTTGAGGCCCATGTTGTCTGTGATCGTGTGAGACACCGTGTCACGCTTGTTTTGTTTAAATATTGAACAGCTTTAGTGCTCTCTCTCTCTCTCTCTGTGTGTGTGTGTGTGTGTGTGTGTTTTGTGTGTGTATTTGTGTGTGACGACCTGCAAGAGTTTAGTGGATCATCTGGAAGCCTAATAAATTACGTTAGCTGTGAGTGTCTCACACACGCACACACACACACACACACACACACACACACACACACACACACACACACACACACACACACACACACACACACACACACACACACACATACAACACACACACATACAACACACACACAACACACACCACTGTGGTGATTATTACTGTCTCTGATAGGGCCTGTCTACAGAAGACCATTTTAAGAGAGAAAACACTCATTACATTACAGTGACTGTTTCTGGCTGCTTGAGCTGTTTCTGGGCCGTGGCTGACTCGGCAGAAAACTGGGCTGGGTTTGGTCTCTCATTTGACTGGCTTGGAATGGGCTTGTATCAGTGGGTCCGTCTCAAATTGTACTCTATTCTCTACATAGTGCACTACATATGGAATAAGGTGCCACTGGGTGATGGGTGTAGTTTTGTGTTGTAAGCCAATGTGTTTAAGATGAAGCATGTCTGAATCACCTTTCTCTCATGTTAATAAAAGGATAGCCCCAGAGAAGGCTTTTTGTGCGGTGTGAGCATTGATCAGACTTGAATTACATCTTTCAGAGAGGTTTTCCTTTAGATGTTATTTAATAAAAAACTCCTTCCAATTCACCTGGCTGGGTTGTAGGCTATGTTTACTAGGAAACACGAAGTGCAGCTCAAAATCTTCTGAAACGGAAAATAAAAATGAGATTTCTTGTTCAGTTAATAACTTCTCTGTTTTAAAATGCTATCGTGTGTGTGTGTGTGTGTGTGTGTTAAACCATGACCCAGGTGTTTGACCCAGACAGCTTTGACTCTCTCTTCCTTTAAACATGTGATGACTGGAGCTTTCACCCAGTGATGTTTGTCCACAAACAGGCTCCTGTAGTGCCACAGCAAAGCCTCACTCGGGCCCCTACAAGCCCTAACACAGCCCTAGAGCCCTGGGCCACGCTGTGGATGTCTCAGTGTGTCTCAATGTGTGTTTCTGAGTGTGTCAGAGTGTCTCAATGTGTGTGTCTGAGTGTGTCAGAGTGTCTCAAAGTAGGGTGTTTGTGTGACTGCACTAATGTAAGTCGCTTTGAATAACAGCATCAACTAAATGACTGTGTGCGTGCGTGCGTGCGTGTGTGCGTGTGTGTGTGTTCCAGTGCAGGGTCAGACGGTGGACACAGGAGGACAAACCCACCACTGAGAGTCCTATAGAGTAAGAGCCACCAGAGTGAGTGTTTGTGTTGGTCTTAATGACACCTAAACACAGCCAAGACACGCACAGACCCACAACAATCTCCAGGCCCTCGTCTCTTTAATCTGTCCCCTCACTTATTCACTCTGTTCCTGCTCTCTTCCTCCTGCGCCCAGAGCCCACCCCTAACCCAGCCCAGAGGAGGTCACGTTGTGTCACCACAGCAAAGCCCTCTGGGTAAATAACCCCTCAAGTCTCAGTGCCTCACCGCTGCCACCACCTGAGGGGAGAGAGAGAGACGGCCCCACAGGACAACGAGCTGGAACTCAAATCAACTGGCAGTGGTTTGGAACAAAATAAGACTATTTGGCCAAAATCTTGATTTCTTTTTCAGTTACCTTTGAAGTGAACAAAATGGTTTGCTTTTTAGATAATGTAATGGAACAATTTGTGTTGTGCTCATTCAAGGCCGTGGTTCTGTGATACGGGCTGTTGCAGTGTGCAGCACTACAATTCAGTAAAGGTGTCCATTTTTAGCCTTCACCAATGTTTACTTCGTTCCTTCACCGGTTCATTGGTTCATTGTTTACTGGTTCATTGCTTCATTGGTTCATTGTTTACTGGTTTGTTGCTTTACTGGTTTGCCGGTAACGGTAAGTTCAATAAAGGTAAAAATATATAAATACTTCACCGCTCCATGTAGGCTCAGGCAAAATCCAGCGGTCTGCTGTCCCATGAAGTAACACCCTGCTGTGGTTTGATGTGATGACATGGAACAGGAGGGAGCATATGGAAGGTGCTCTCCAGGGATTGAATTATTCCCTTTGTGTGTTTCCCTCAGCTCTCAGCCCAGTGCTGCCAGGTGCAGGTGTAGTAACATTTAGATTTCACTGAGCAGATCACATGGCTGTCAGATGGCGGGACAGAGATGAATGTAACGCAGCATCAGATGGGGGGACAAAGATGAATGTAACCCAGCATCAGATGGGGGTGGAGTCAGGGTGGTAGATGAATGTAACTCAGCATCAGATGGGGGTGGAGACAGGGGTGGTAGATGAATGTAACTCAGCATCAGATGGGTGTGGAGACGGGGGGGTAGATGAATGTAACTCAGCATCAGATGGGTGTGGAGACAGGGGAGTAGATGAATGTAACTCAGCATCAGATGGGTGTGGAGACAGGGGAGTAGATGAATGTAACTCAGCATCAGATGGGTGTGGAGACGGGGGGGTAGATGAATGTAACTCAGCATCAGATGGGGGTGGAGTCAGGGTGGTAGATGAATGTAACTCAGCATCAGATGGGGGTGGAGACAGGGGGGTAGATGAATGTAACCCAGCATCAGATGGGTGTGGAGACGGGGGGGTAGATGAATGTAACTCAGCATCAGATGGGTGTGGAGACAGGGGGGTAGATGAATGTAACTCAGCATCAGATGGGTGTGGAGACAGGGGGGTAGATGAATGTAACTCAGCATCAGATGGGTGTGGAGACGGGGGGGTAGATGAATGTAACCCAGCATCAGATGGGGGTGGAGACAGGGGGGTAGATGAATGTAACTCAGCATCAGATGGGTGTGGAGACAGGGGGGTAGATGAATGTAACTCAGCATCAGATGGGGGTGGAGACAGGGGGGTAGATGAATGTAACTCAGCATCAGATGGGGGTGGAGACGGGGGGGTAGATGAATGTAACTCAGCATCAGATGGGTGTGGAGACAGGGGGGTAGATGAATGTAACTCAGCATCGGGTGGGGGTGGAGACAGGGGGGTAGATGAATGTAACTCAGCATCAGATGGGAGTGGAGTCAGGGTGGTAGATGAATGTAACTCAGCATCAGATGGGGGTGGAGTCAGGGGGGTAGATGAATGTAACTCAGCATCAGATGGGTGTGGAGACAGGGGGGTAGATGAATGTAACTCAGCATCGGGTGGGGGTGGAGAAAGGGTGGTAGATGAATGTAACTCAGCATCAGATGGGGGTGGAGACAGGGGGGTAGATGAATGTAACTCAGCATCAGATGGGTGTGGAGACAGGGGGAGTAGATGAATGTAACTCAGCATCAGATGGGGGTGGAGTCAGGGGGGTAGATGAATGTAAATCAGCATCAGATGGGGGTGGAGTCAGGGTGGTAGATGAATGTAACTCAGCATCATAAAAGCCTAGCTGCTCTGAAAGACAGTGGATATTACTATCCACTGTTGTCATTCTATTGTTGTTATTTTTTATCATGTTTTTAGTATTTATGCAATGTTTCTCATTCCAGTAAAGCAATATGAGAGAGAGAGAGATACTGTAATATAATGGTTTAAAGGGGGAGAGGGATTAGAGAAATAAATGGATGAAGAGAGAGGTAGAACGAGATCTTATGAGGGAAAGGGAGGTAGAGAGAAAGCTCTTATGAGGGAAAGGGAGGTAGAGAGAGGGTGTGTGAGAAGCTGCAGAAGCCCCTGTGTGAGTAACTATATCAATGAGTGGGGAGAGTTTGTTGGAAAATGTGTTTACATGGAAACTGTGTGTTTGTGTGGTGAGGCAGGGTGTGGTTCAGCGTAAGGGTAAAGTTGAGAGGTCACAGTACACCCTCTACTCCTGCTGTAAGTCAGTGGGCATACCTCACCACAGAGCACTCTAAACAACTGACTCATCACTCAGCTGGACTGTTCACCTCATCTTCACTGATAATACCTTATCTTTACTGTCTACAGAACATCTGGGCTAAATTATTCAGATAATACTACTGCTAGTCCCTGCCATGTTCCTGTCACTGCGATGGAGGAGGAGGGGGGGGGTTGCCTACAATATCATAAATCCTCAGCAATTTAACTCAGAGAAAGTTCTCTGGTATTAAGTGTCAAAGGTAACAGTGAATTCAAAAATATATGTAAGTATCAAAAGTAAAAGTAAATGGTATAAATAATTTAATAGTCCTTATATTAAGTAAACCAGACGGCACAATTTTATATTTTTCTTATTTTTACGGATAGCCAGGGACACACTCCAACACTGAGACATAATTTACAAACAAAGCATTGGTGTTTAGTGAGTCTGCCAGATCAGAGGCAATAGGGATGACCACGTGTTCTCTTGATAAGTGCGTACCATTTTCCTGTCCTGCTAAGCATTTGAAATGCAACAAGTACTTTTGGGTTTATGAAAAATGTATCTGAGTAAAAAATACAATTTTTCTTTAGGAATGTAGTCGAGTAAAAGTTAAAAAAAATATATAAATAGTAAAGTACAGATCAGGGTTATCACGATACCAGTATCACAATACTACGATGCCTGATTTTCCTACAATATTGTGTGCTACAGCTTGGAAAATAAATGTGATTCTGGGTGACAACATAAGGCTGCTTGTTTCCAACATTAGGACTGTTTTCCTCAGGAAATTCAGTCCGCTTCATGTTTTGTTTCCTTGCCACGATACTGGTATTGTGACAACCCTAGTACAGATACCACAAAAAAACGACTTAAGTTTCTTTACACCACTGACCTTAGCTTTATGCTAATGGACATTACGGAATCTTAGCTTTATGCTAATAGTCTTGACAGTATCTTAGCTTTAAGTTAACAGTTATTATAGTAGTTACACTTTATGCTAACACTTATTACAGTATCTTCGCTTCATGCTAACAGTAATTAGGCTACAGTAATTTTTAGCTTTAGGCTAAAAGTAATTGCAGTATCTTAGTTTTATGCGAAGTGTCAGTACCTTAGCCTTATGCTATTAGTTATTATTACAGTATCATGTGCTTTATGCGAGCCTCATACCGTTAGCCATTCCAGTACTGCATCTTAGCTTTACGCTAACAGATGTGATTAGCTAGCTAGCATGTGGATGGTTGGCACCTGCGTGGAGGAAAGCCTGCCTGTTTCCATGGATGGTTGGCACCTGTGTGGAGGAAAGCCTGTCTGTTTCCAGTTGGTTCTTATCACCACCCTGCCTTCCTGCACATATTCACCATTCCTTTCTCATTAAATATTGTCGTTACACGCTGCCAAGCTGTAGCTGACTTCATATTAGATCAGCACTCGGGCTGAAATGTGTCTCGTTGGTTCAAATTGACACCCTCTTCCTCTCTTTCCTCCACATCTCTGTGATTTACTCTCACAATACTTTCTTCCCTTGGCAACCTTGACAGTTTTAAAGAGTCTCCATTAAACTCATAAGTGCAACCCCTGATTAATAGTATAGCTTGCGTGTAGTGGTAACTTACATATAGAAGAGTTAACAAAGGAGCCCTAACGTGAAGTTGCAGGAGACCAGCATAGTTAAACTACTTGCCATTGCAGTCCCCAGGCCGTATGTGATGTCACAAGGGGAGAGCCATCCCTGCCTGGAGGTCCACATCACTGTGTGGGATGTAGAGAGAGAGGAGGGAGGAAGGTTGGGACATAAGGAAAAAAATACAGAGGTAGAAAGAGAGATGGAGATGTGTGAGAGAGAGACTTTCTGAGGGCCACAGGCCCCTACAGTAGAGAGTGTAAGGAAGAGAGAGATATATAAAGGTGGCTAAGTCAGTCTGAGGTGTGAAGGTCACAGGCTAAGCCCCTGAGTGCTGGCCCCTATAGACTATGTCGCCCTGTCCTGGTTCCTAACCCTGGCTCCTAACCCCTAAATCCCTGGCCCTATGAATGCTACTTGTTGTCCCCCGTCCCCTCCCTGGCCGTCCCCCTACTGAGAGATTCCAGAGGCTCCCCTCTCCTGCCTCTCCCCTCTGTCGGCCTCTCAGGGCTCCTGGGTCACTCGTTTGTCATCATGACCTTTAACCCCGGCAGGCCAGTGTGCCAGGAGGAATGTCGGAGATGTTTACCTTGGCTGAGACTGATGGTGTCCAGGTGTCTCTCTCTTCTGTCTTTTTTCTCTCGTTCTTTTCCCCCAGTAGTCTGTTTTCCCTCCAGCCAAGCAGTCAGGCAGGGTAGGGCAGGGAAGGTTTCCCCAGGCTTCACCCCCTAAGACCTGCCTGGTGAAATATGTGAGGGTGAAAGGGAGAAAAAAATTCCCCAGGGCCCGTATTCTCAAAGTCGCAGAGTAGGAATGCTGATGTAGCATCGGTTTCTCCGTTTAGGTCATCATGAATAAGATTATATGGGCAGGGGGGACCTGATCCTAGATCAGCTCTTCTACTCTGAGATGCTTTATGAAATCGGTCCCAGATCTTTTAGGGCCAGCTCCTAACTTGTATTTTTTGGGTAACTTCCTTTTTCTTCTCCAAAATTCTCTGATTGGTTTATGCAAACATCCAGGTTTCATACTATTGATTTTAAGTTAATCCACTAAACAAGCCAGCAAGAATGACTATTCTTCATCTATTAACAGTCCACCACAGACACCATTTAGCTTTACCTTCAGATTCTAAACGCTTCAAACAAAGCCCCATTGCAAAGAGTCAGGAATGTCTTGAGTGGACAGCATTGAGAGAGAGAGAAAGAGAAGGGGCAGAGTGAGAAAGCAATGAACGGAGGGAGGGAAATATTGATCAGCCGTTTGTCTGGGTCTGCACTGATCCAGACATATCCTCCCCTCTCCACTCAGCCACTTCCCAGTTTCCCCATCAACCAATGGCATCGCAGGCAAAACATTCCCTCCCATAATGCACTTCACTCATTCTCTCTCTGGACACTCCCAATGGCTCCTTGCTCTCTGCTCTTCTCCTGTACTGGAAACTCCTGTAAAGTTTCCTATGTCTCTCAACAAGCCCAACCACCCCCCACCCCCCGGCCACTAAAGAGCCCATTAACACAGTGTTGTAATGCAAACAGCCGGTCCTAGGAGAACAGGCCAGGTGTCGGGTGGAAAGGGGATGGGGGTCTAATGCAGCCATTACTGTCCGGTGCTCGCTGCGCCTGACAGAGATTATCATAAAAGCATCTTCCCCCTGCCTCTAATGCCCCACAAGCCTGATCAATACTAGACTCACGGGATGGAGAAATAGAAGGATGGAGAGATGAGGGATGAGAAGGACGGGGAGTAGCTTTATTAATCTCTCTCTATTCTCCTTCGTGACCTGATCGGGGGGGTCTGTGAGATTGATTCTAACATGGGACAACAAACTAACTATAGAGGAGAGGAGTAGGAAGCACTTCAAACAACATGAGGTGCATCCATGCAGCCAACAATCACAACAACAACATAGGGTACATCGGTGGTATAGGGCTACATTTAGGATCGGGCATCACTCACATGTGAGTATTACCCCCAAACAAAGAAACAACGATGCTTAGAGTAAAATGTTAGAGAAAAGTGAGCGCTGACTCCAGTTTCCATATACCTCTCGCAACAGTAGGTTTGGAGCGCAATGGTTCCACTTCAGCCAAGTAATGCTTTTTAATCTGACACAATAATAGACAATGAAGCCAGCTCTCTTCTCTCACTCACTCACTCTCTCTCTCTCTCTCTCTCTCTCTCTCTCCCTTCACTCTCTCTTTCTCTCCCTTCACTCTCGCTGTCTTTCTCTCTCTGCTTGCGAGTTGTTTTTGTTTCTGCTAATGTGTTTTCCTGCAGGTGAGCCCCATGTTAGGATCCCTTCACACTCTCTCAACGGCCGATAGAACAGACAGACACATGGTTTGCATCAGTCACCCTCACATATGAGCCAGACCGCTGTCCACAGCTCTCTGAGGGTTCCAGTCCAAAACCTTGATTAGCAGCGAGGGGAACATTATTGTAAGAGCGTTTTTGTTCTCCAAACAAGGTGGTTGGCACTATAGAATAGATGCTAAATAGCAAGTGTTTAATAGTAATTGACGTTTCTGTTACAATTACATTGTTGACAGTAATCAATAGTATTATTTATCTTTAGAGAGTTTAATTGTGCTGCATTTAGTCTAAAATATTGAAAGAAGTATCAGATCTATCAGAATGTTCTTCCCTTTCACTGAAGCAACTCACGTAGTTGATATATTTCTCTAGTTGAATGTTAAAACAGGTGCTCTAAAACTACATTTGAAGTGCACTTAGACACCATCCATGCTTTTACTCTCACTGCTTTAGACTAAACTGGTCTTCGTTAAACCACCATGAACACACACACACACACACACAAATACACTTTAAAACCGTCCACACACACCTACACCAGTGTGTTGCGCTAGCATAATTTACTTTGAGTCAAAATGGCCCTCTAAAAAACGATTCTGCATTGTTTCTTTTGCATACATGGAGTGATTGTTCACGACTAAACCCATCTTATCACTCACCGAACATTCAACAAACTAAGCTGTATTGGACACGCTCATACACATGCCCTGTTTCCCCACTAAATATCTCCCAGCCCAACCACTGACACGTCTGTTTAAAGCCTAATTTGAAGTGAACTCAGGCTCTCTTAGTCTGCGGCCCAAATGGCACCCTATTCCCTATATAGTGCACTTCTTTCGACCAGGGCCCCTAGGAATAGAGTGCCATTTGGGAGACACCCAGGCTCTCTTAGCCTCTCTCTGTCCTCTGTAATGTGATTTTAAAGTGACCGTGGATGCGAGAGTGTTTATTGAGTAATGACCGGGGATGACAGGTAAACGCCTGCCATTTGGGGAGGTGACGGTCGGGGCCTGGTACCACAGAGGCTGCTGGATGTAGCCAGAGGCCAGTCCTGCTGAGTGGCTGTGGGTAATGGCTTCTCCTCTACCCTTTTTACTGTCAGCTAAAGTAAAGGCAGACGCGCACACACACAGGATAGATACACAGGGTAGATACGTTAACTGCAGACACACACAAGGACACACACACAACCCACACACACAGCTCTTCACAACAAACCCCTCCAGTTCGTTCCACCTGGCTGTGTCTGGACAGGTCCAGCCTGGGTCAGGACGACACGGTCGTCACTACCTGGTCATTCCAGAGAGGAGGGAAGTACTTTGGCACTGAGAACCCGTCCTCTAGTATTTACCTTCATCCCACTAATAATCAGAAGTCTAACCCTAGTTTAGGTATAAATAGCTCATCTATTGCCACTTTTGTCTTTTATAGAAGGACTACTGACGTTTCAGTTCCTTCAGACATGGTCATCTAGTGACCACCGGAGGACACAACCTGCCTTTTATAACATACAGAGCCTTAATCAGACAGGAAACACATTCTATACACAGCTCCCATAATCAGACAGGAAACACATTCTATACACAGCTCCCTTAATCAGACAGGAAACACATTCTATACACAGCTCCCATAATCAGACAGGAAACACATTTTATACACAGCTCCCATAATCAGACAGGAAACACATTCTATACACAGCTCCCATAATCAGACAGGAAACACATTCTATACACAGCTCCCATAATCAGACAGGAAACACATTCTATACACAGCTCCCATAATCAGACAGGAAACACATTCTATAGACAGCTCCCATAATCAGACAGGAAACATTCTATACACAGCTCCCATAATCAGACAGGAAACACATTCTATAGACAGCTCCCATAATCAGACAGGAAACACATTCTATACACAGCTCCCATAATCAGACAGGAAACACATTCTATACACAGCTCCCATAATCAGACAGGAAACACATTCTATAGACAGCTCCCACAAGCTGACGTTGTTGTATTGACCGCCCCATAAGCAGGCGCTTCACAGAGCGAAAGAGAGAGATTTTCAACATCTGAGACAGACAACGTAGACTTTCTGAGCCTGGTGAGCACTCTATAACACAGCTGACCAAAACCTGAGACCGAGGTCTTCTGATAGGCACTTTCTTTCTGTTTTGGCTCATTATGATACAGCAGAGAGAGAATAGTCAGTAATCATTGTTTCATTGAATCATACACGTGAATTATTTCACCTCACATTTCATGTCAAATTAGTTATATTTTTGCCATGTAAAAAAAATGACATTTTGTTAGCTTTTCACAGTAAGATGCCACTTAGGTAATCCACTTTCAATGTTTCACTATGAGGAGAAACAAAAAAAAAATTGTTTATAAAACCAGCGCTGAAAAAATGTACAAAGATTCTGTCACCTTAACAAACTAAATCTAATACTGATTTAAATGTTTATGGGTTTATTTTATTTTATTTGTACAAAAACAAGGCTATGGTCAAGTTGTTTCAAATAAACCATTGATATTTCCAAGTCCAAGTCCAAGCCAAACATTCATACCAACACAACTCATCCTCAAGCATTATTATGATTATTTTCGGAAACCAAAACGCCAACATATAAATAACAGCGTGACCTCTTTCTCTGCACATGGTGTTTATTTACTGTGGTTTTAGCGGGAGCCTCCTCCGTTCCGCCGCCCTTGGGGCGTGCATACGGCAACAGCGGTTCTAGCCTACCGTAGAACAGCAATCTAACCAACCAGCAGGACCTCATAATCCAACCCAGGTCTCTGTGTCCGTCCGTCTGTCTGTCTGTTTGGTATGCATCCCCTAGGTAAGGAATAAATGAAGAGTTCCAGGCGTATGTATCTCCCTGATGGGGAAGAAGGACTGAAGCGCCTCCACCCCACGTTGCATGCCTGATTGACTATCTCTCCTGATCCATGTGTAATAACCTCATAACATTTGGGCTTATTCACAAATCAGAAAAGCTTTGATGTCATGTGTGAAAGTAATGGAGGGTTAATATCCAACTTCAAGGGTTATTAGATAGGTTTTTATCAGTTACCGTCCCAGACGCTCTCTGCAAATTCTGTAAATACTTAGATTATTAAAAAAATGCGGCCTGAGATGTTTAACATTTGAGTGATTTATTTTCCTGGTGGAAACCCTCTCCTCCGCTGGTAGCTAACAAAGCACAGGTAGGACAGACAGACAGACAGAGGCAGCAACAGCATACCTGTTTAAACTTGCTGTGTAATTTGTGGATTAGCAGACGCCCCTAATGGCTAAGATCCACAACAGGAGAGAGCTTTCTCTGAGAGCGAGAGAGAGAGAGAGACAGACACAGACACAGACAGAGAGACAAAGTAAAATAAAATACATTGACAAAGGAGAACAAAGAGATGAAAGGAGATAGACAGAAAGGAGAGAGAGAACATTTGAAACGGTGAAGGAGTTAATGAGGAAGAGCGAATTAGAGACGTGTAAAAACAGGAGAGAGCGATAGAGAGAGAGTATTAGGCTGCTGCTTATAGCAGACTTTGCAGGGTGCTCTGACCTCTAACCCCTGTGAGTGGCTCATAATTGAAGCAACAAAAAAAGAAACAGTCAGATGCATCATTAGCATTTTTCTCTGACATGGTTTAAGTGTGTCACCATGAGACAATAGCCCTAAACACTGATGTGAAACAGTCACTGTGGGCCATTTCTGAATGAGTGAACACACATTATGTCCCTGTTTTTATCATTATGATAATTGAAAAAGAAAGGCATGTGATTATTCCCACAAAGATAAATTTACTCCTGCACATTTATTTGGATGATCATGTTCTTGAATAAGGTGGACTTAAGGTCCAATACGCTGTCAAAACAAAGGTGTGTGTGTGCGCGGGAGTCAATTGTATCATTGTTAATTGACTAAGACTTGATAACAATACTTGTAGTTATTTTACCTTGTGTTCTGTCAGAAAGGTGTGTGAAGAAATGTGTCAGAGTGAGCAGGGACAATAATGTTTCAGAAGTATTGTGAATGTACTTTGTCCTAAAGAAATACTTAACACAGAGACTGACACATTCCTGACGGCACAAGGCACAACTTGTTATGGAGGCTGTTCACAGAGCTCCATTAAGGTGAGCACACACAACCATGCTGGACTGAGCTCTCTGCTCTGAGAGGGGCAGCATTGATTTAAAACATTACTCAGGCTGAGAGAGAGAGGGAGAGGAAAGGAAAGAGAGAGGGAGAGGTAGAGTCTCTCCTGACTGCATTAGGAGTGCCTCCAGCCTTTGTGATTCCTTTTGATCAAATCTCTGTGAAAGATGAGTGTCATGCCCTCTTCTAGCCAGCTGTGAGGGGGGCTGCCCTGTGACTATGGGGGTGGGAGTGTGTGTGTGTGTGTGCGCGTGTGTTTGTGCGATTGCTCTGCTGGCTGGGGAGGGAGCAGGCAGCTGAGGTGAGAATGCCGAGTGGGAGAGTGGGAGGATCTCATTCCAATCCCCTGTGCCCGGTTTCAACACACACACTCACACACACACTCTACAGAGCACATCTTGAGTAGTTTAGAGCCAGTCCTCAGCAACATAGGAAGAGAGAGTGGAAAAAAGGTGTGTGTGTGAGTAAGAGTAGTATGTTTATTGTTTTTTTATGTGGTGTGAGCGTTGAGGACAGTGTGTGTATGTCTCTGTGTGTATGTGTGTGTGACAGTGTGTGTATGAGTGTGTGTGACAGAGTGCTGGCGTGTGATGGCTCTTTTGCGTTAGTACTTGTTCAGACGGGAGAGTTGGAGGCAGTTCTTTTGTAGGACTCGCAGGGAATGGCAAACTACACGGTAACCCTGGAAACCTATCTCTAATGACAATGGCTGAGGTGAGAAACATCTTGTCTTATTTCTTTTCCACATTCTTCTCCTCTTTTCTCTTCTTTCGCCAAATCTTGCTACATGCTCCTGAGGTAGAAATTAGAAAAACGTGTATCGTTGTAGCGCTGTCGTTTCCCAGCATTTGCTGATGCCGTCATTATTCATGTTTATTCACAGAATACGCCTGGTTTGCATTCAGTAACTTCTAGATCATTTCTCGTCTCTTTTTTCCACGTGAATCATTTGGTGATTGATGTATGCGTCCTGGTCGGGCTGTGTCCATGCTTGCTGAGGGAGGTAGAGGTTGTCCTTACCTGCCATAAGACGCTGCTTACTTACTGCGGCAACTCCCTTAAAACAAAAGGAGGAACTTTAAAGCAGCCAACCAGGCAGGA
Source organism: Salvelinus alpinus (assembly GCF_045679555.1). NCBI lineage: Eukaryota > Metazoa > Chordata > Actinopteri > Salmoniformes > Salmonidae > Salvelinus > Salvelinus alpinus. Next base: position 20,788,126 of record NC_092090.1, read on the forward strand.
AGTTGTTTTAACCTGACAATATGACTACAGGCCCTCCTCTGTTATATATTATATTCTATTCCAACTCAGGGCTTGTTATCCACATGGTTCTATTATATTCCAACTCAGGGCTCGTTATACACAAGGTTCTATTATATTCCAACTCAGGGCTAGTTATCCACATGGTTCTATTCTATTCCAACTCAGGGCTCGTTATCCACATGGTTCTATTCTATTCCAACTCAGGGCTAGTTATCCACATGGTTCTATTCTATTCCAACTCAGGGCTAGTTATCCACATGGTTCTATTCTATTCCAACTCAGGGCTCGTTATCCACATGGTTCTATTCTATTCCAACTCAGGGCTCGTTATCCACATGGTTCTATTATATTCCAACTCAGGGCTCGTTATCCACATGGTTCTATTCTATTCCAACTCAGGGCTCGTTATCCACATGGTTCTATTCTATTCCAACTCAGGGCTCGTTATCCACATGGTTCTATTCTATTCCAACTCAGGGCTAGTTATCCACATGGTTCTATTATATTCCAACTCAGGGCTAGTTATCCACATGGTTCTATTCTATTCCAACTCAGGGCTAGTTATCCACATGGTTCTATTATATTCCAACTCAGGGCTCGTTATCCACATGGTTCTATTATATTCCAACTCAGGGCTAGTTATCCACATGGTTCTATTATATTCAAACTCGGGGCTCGTTATCCACATGGTTCTATTCTATTCAAACTCAATATTAAATTTTTTGTAATTTAGCAGATGCTCTTACCCAGACCAACTTACAGTAAGTAGTGAGTGCATACATTTTCGTACATTTTCATACTGGTCCCCCGTTGGAATCGAACCCACAATCCGCAACTAAGCCACACGGGACCTGTGTGTATTTGTCTAAGCTATTCTGTTCCATTTGAACGAATTGCTGATTTATACAGATGCTTCTATTCCTTTCCAAGTTAGTGCTGGTATATACAGACGTTTCCATTCTGTTCTATTCTAACTGGGTGCTGCTTGGAATTTGGTCTATCCCAGTGGAGGGTTTATTTAGTGGTCCTGTCATTTGTTTCATTACTACTGTGTTTCCCAGCACTCTCTCTCCCTCAGCCTGTTGCTGTGTAGCCCTGTATAGAAGACTGCTAAGGCATGCTCAGTCTGTTGCTGTGTACCCCTTTATAGAAGACTGACTGCTAAGGCATGCTCAGTCTGTTGCTGTGTACCCCTTTATAGAAGACTGACTGCTAAGGCATGCTCAGTCTTGCTGTGTAGCCCTGTATAGAAGACTGCTAAGGCATGCTTGCTTTAGCCCCGTCTGCCTCTCTCTGTCTCTATGTGCTAGCTTCTGGCCACTCACTAGTGGAATGTAATTTAAGAGCAGCCTAATGTTTTGTTGCAGCCATAATGTAACAATTAGCACAAGTGTCTGTGTGGTGCTGTTAGGAGCAAACACTCACTCTCTTTCTCTCTGTCTCTCTGTGTTTGGAGGTGTGAACAACACACCACAACACATCTTGTTCTGCAGAGTGTGTATGTGTGTTGTGTTCTGACCTTTAAATCTAGGTGGCAGGTATTTAATGGAATCTTGATTATATGAATTTCTTTCAGGTGAATATAGAACTAAAAACAGAGGTCCTTCAAGCTTCTCGGCAGATTTAATACCGTCTTTGTTATCGACTCACATGCTTGGTGTTTTTCTATCTCCTCCTTGTTTTTGTGATAGAGAATGAACTCTCCAATAGACTTCTTTAACACAATATGTCCCACCTGATCCAAGACTGGTTTGTACAGTAACAGCATTGTATCATTACCACAGTTCTTTGTGATGAACATCATTTTTTGGGCCTGTATATTGTTTATTGTATTTAAGTTAATATTGCTAATTTTAATATTAAAATGTATGTTGTACCCAGAACTCAGCATGTTGCTGTCACTGGTACAGTGTTCTGTTGAGCATGAGCCGTTTCTGTTATAAAACATGTCTAAAACATGTTATTAACACAGTTGTTACTAGCATAATTATACGACAAATGTATTAGATCAACTTGTAAAGTGACACAGTTAAGTGCTACCACATTTAAATAGCAATTACAGCGGCACATCCTTTCATTTACCTGTTTTGGTAACAGTTTTTTACCTGTCATATATGATGTAAATCGAGGAAAATAACTTAATAATACGACTCACTCAGGACACAAAAGCTATGAGAATCCTTTGGCTGTTAGAAATGTTTGACACTACTTTAAATAGAGAAGAATGGGTTATTCATTAAAAACATCACTGCTCTAAATGATATTGAAGCCATGACATAGAAGCATATACTATTTTTGATTACAGGTGACAGTTTTAATACTCGCCACTGCATCCTGTAAAAGGTTGGCTGGTCCTCATTAAAGTCCCGTAGAGCACGTCATTACTCTCTTTTTGTTTAGAAAGCTTTCCTGCACAAGCTTCCAACTTACCTAACTTTGTTGTTAAAGTATAAAAACACGAGATACAGGGTTGGTTAACGCTTGAGGTTCTTCGGGTCTCCACCGAACCAGGTAAATCCGCTTTAGGTTTAAAGCACCTCATTGCTGGAACCAAGTACAAAATATATTACAATTGGATGTTCTGGTGCCGCTCAGGCAATTGAAAATATTGATTGGGGACCTTCATACTGTGGAATGTAACTGTTTTTCTTGAATATTTGTGTTGTGGTGTATTTTAATTTGACTTGTTTTACATTGTATCTGATTTTGATTTGATTGTGTCTTATGAAGTTATATATGCAGGGCTCCCTTGTGAAAGAGACCCTGGTCTCAATGGTGACTCCCTGTTTAAATAAAGGTAAAACAAATAATAAAAAACATCAAATGAATGTGCTTGAATAAAATAGTTGAATACTGTACAACTACCAGGTAGACACAGGTAGATGCTTCCAGTCTACAGAATAACATGTTTGGATGTGCATTAATAAGGCATGTATACAAACAGACATAGTTTCTAAACAGAGTTCATATCTAATCATTACAAGACAAGGCCAACCAAGTTACTCTCCATGGTATTTGAAAATGCCTTTTATTTCCTTGACATGTTCAGTGGAACCATTGAAAACAGATTTCTGTCTCTGTGTTAGTGAGCTGGCTGTTGACTTATCTCTCTCTGAACTGGCTCCACCTCACCCTCTGAACTGAGTGGGATGATAATGTGACTCTCTCTCTGTGTATTTCTCCCTCTCTCTCTGTCTCTGTCTCTCTCTGTGTCTCTTTCTCTTTGTATCTCTGTTTCTCTCTTCCTCTCCCTGTGTCTCTTTCTCTGTCTCTATTTCTCACTCTTTCTCTCTCTGTGTCTCTCTTTCTCTCGCTTGCTCTCTCTCTCTATCTCTTTCTCTCTGTATCTCCCTGTGTCTCTGTCTCTATTCCTTCTTTGTCTCTCATACTCTATTTCTTTCTCCCTCTCTTCCCTTGGTTCCCATTCTCCTTAACTCTCTTTCTCGCTCGCTCTCTCTCTCTCGCTTTCTCTCTCTCTCTCTGGGTGTGAGTGTGTGTCTCAGTGCTGGAGGGCCCCGGGGCAGAACAGAGCAGGGCTGGGCTCCTCTGAGCGGGGCTGCTGTATGTGTGTGTGTGTGTGTGTGTGTGCAGCGGCTGCAGCCTGCCAGCCCAGTCAGCTTCATTAGCTTCATGATGGTCCGTCAGCGAGGGGCTTCTGCTGCAGCCTGCACCCCCTCCAGCCAGTCCCAGGGCGTGATCCGCCCCTCTGCGCCCCAGCCTTCCCCCCCTCCTACAGCCCCCTTGAGCCCCACTCCACCCCAGCCCTGCGCTGCCACCGAGAGGCTTGTGAGGATTTGTCAGCCAGATGTGACAAGATTGTCAAGAGGCAGGCGAGAGAGAGAGGGGAGATATGATATTAATCAGAGCGTAGCTGGGAGCTAAACTCTCTCCGACGCAGTGTACTAACATGTTCCTCTCATTTACTATACACTCCCTCGCTCCCTCTCTTTCTCTCTCTCTCTCGCCGCCGCTACTCTCCCACAGCTATCTCTCTCTCTCGATGTCTCTTTCTCCTCTCCTCTAACGGGTGGCTAGAACTGCTGGGGAGCCAGTAATAATAGTTGTGGCTTTTCTTTTTCTTCATCTGTGATTTGTGTTTTTTACGTAGACGAGACTAACCCACTTTTCATGGAGATTCAGGTAACTTTTTGTTTTCAGGTGTTGTGTTGAAACTGGCGGGTGTGTGTGTGTGTGTGTGTGTGTGTTTGCTCTGATTGACTGCTGAATTAGGAGGAATAATGAGTTTTTCACGCTTTCTTTGGTCTCCATTGACTCCTAATAGGCTAAAGCACAGCCTGTCACTACTTGCACAAGCAGAGCCTTAGCTTCTCATGCTTTGCTCTCGCATTTCACTCTCAGGACAGGAGTTCAAACTCTCACTTTTCATCTTTGAACCTATTTTTAAAGCAGAATCCTGTAAAAAAAAAAAGAAGTTTAAAAAAAAGTTTTATTTCAGTCCAAATTGGATTTCAAACCAAGTGAGTTGTGTGTCAGATAGAAAGGCTGGTGAACATGTCTAGGAGATGTCCTTTAACTGGGTGGGTGACTTTCACAGTTTTCCCAGCCACTTTGTGATATAGGGTCATTCCTTTAAAAACACTCCACGGAAATACTACTGCTATTTTTATTTTACAGGGGATGACGTACGTGTTCAAGTTCACACTGGGTCGTGTTATATACATAACAGCTTTATATCAGTCTGTTTTAAGTAGCTCAACACTTGTCATCAATTAGCTTAGCGTTATAACTGCCACACAGCCGTACATGTGTTTCAGTGGCGTATGATTTATGAATGTGGCCATGTTCTGTGCATGTGTAACACACACTCACACACACTGAGATGTTCAGAAGCAGGAAGTCCTCTGTCTGTGAACCATTAGCTACTGGTTTATATCTCCTCGTTTTATCTCCTCGTTTTAGCTTCTGGTTTTATCTCCTGGTTTTATCTCCTGGTTTTATCTCCTGGTTTTATCTTCTGGTTTTGTCTCCTGGTTTTGTCTCCTGGTTTTAGCTCCTGGTTTTAGCTCCTGGTTTTTGACCACTTGTTTTAATGCTACAGGTAGTTTTTTTTACACGCAGCGACCTCCTAGACTGCTGTATTCCTAAATCCTATTTCCTGTAGCTGCTCCGTGCTAGTCTGTGTGGTTTTATTAGAGGAATTCTGCAGGACTTTCTTAGTTCCTGGTACTACCAGGCTGCTCTGTATTTTGGCTGCAGTTTTGGCCTGGAATGAAGATATGAGGAAAATATGTGTGTCAGTGTTTGTTACAGATGGTTTCACTGTGCTATATTTTGGGTTTTTATAGATTATTTTGCACTGTATAAATAAATGTGATAGATTACAATGTTTCTATCTTATCTGAATAAATGTCTTTCAAATTAAAAGTGCGTCTTATTTGATGCAAATAGGTGATGTGGTTTATCCATTTTTTATGGTGTCATGCGTTAAATGATATGAAGAGATTTGAACAGAAACATTACACTCAAGTTTTTCTTAATTGTTTTGCCTAACACTCTGCATTTCTATTACTGAACACATATAGATTGTTTAATGTTAACTTGTAACTTTAAAAACAATTCTGCACATTTGAGATAAAAAATATATAATCCTAATCCTATAATCCTAGGTCTACAATGGGCATTTGGTCTGTGTGCATTATCACTTTTGAAATGAGAGAGGGAGAGAAAGATCCTCCATAAATATACTACATACACATACTGAGTGTACAAAACATTAGGAACACTGCTCTTTCCATGACATAGACTGACCAGGTGAAAGCTACAGTATGATCCCTTATTGATGTCGCTTCAATCAGTGTAGATGAAGGGAAGGAGACAGGTTAAAGAAGTGCCTTTGAACAGGGTATGGTAGTAGGTGCCAGGCGCACCGGTTTGAGTGTGTCTAGAACTACAACGCTGCTGGGTTTTTCACGCTCAACAGTTTCCCGTGTGTATCACGAATGGTCCACCACACAAAGGAATTGAGGCTGTTCTGAGGGCAAAAGGTGGTGCAACTCAATATTAGGAAAGTTCCTAATGTTCCTAATGTTTAGTACACTCAGTTCCTTGCCAGCCAGTTGAATTTCTTATCCCATTCCATTCCAGTCTTTACCATCTTGGCACAGGCACCGCTAGTTTCACATTGTGTGGCAATCTGCACCAATCCTCTCCTAATTGATTTGCTTTCCACTAAATGATTCCAACATGGCCCAGTCAATACACACTGTCACACCCCACAGCTGTTCCCTTCTCTCCGGTCTTGCTCTGAACCACTGACTGCTGTTGACTCTATAAACCAAACCAGTGTGGATATTATGGACATATGGCAGGATTTATTTTACGAGCCAGAGAGGAACAATTTAAATGTTTCTGTCAAGGATGTTATGGCTGTGACGCAGAAGTGACTGGAGACCATTTCTGAGTCCCTAGATTGTGCACTACTTTTGAACAGGGCCCTAGATCGAGCACTATTTTTGAACAGGGCCCTAGATCATGCACTATTTTTGAACAGGGCCCTGTGCACTACATTAGAAATAAGGTTCCACTAGGGACATAGACCCTGAACTCCCAGACACTGAATATAGTGAATAACTGACATACTGGATGATTTAACACTGGCCTGCATGGGTCTGAATATAGTGAATAACTGACATACTGGATGATTTAACACTGGCCTGCATGGGTCTGAATATAGTGAATAACTGACATACTGGATGATTTAACACTCTGGCCTGCATGGGTCTGAATATAGTGAATAACTGACATACTGGATGATTTAACACTCTGGCCTGCATGGATCTGAATATAGTGAATAACTGACATACTGGATGATTTAACACTCTGGCCTGCATGGGTCTGAATATAGTGAATAACTGACATACTGGATAATTTAACACTCTGGCCTGCATGGGTATGAATATAGTGAATAACTGACATACTGGATGATTTAACACTCTGGCCTGCATGGGTCTGAATATAGTGAATAACTGACATACTGGATAATTTAACACTCTGGCCTGCATGGGTATGAATATAGTGAATAACTGACATACTGGATGATTTAACACTCTGGCCTGCATGGGTCTGAATATAGTGAATAACTGACATACTGGATGATTTAACACTCTGGCCTGCATGGGTCTGAATATAGTGAATAACTGACATACTGGATGATTTAACACTCTGGCCTGCATGGGTCTGAATATAGTGAATAACTGACATCCAGGATGATTTAACACTGGCCTGCATGGGTCTGAATATAGTGAATAACTGACATCCTGGATGATTTAACACTCTGGCCTGCATGGGTCTGAATATAGTGAATAACTGACATACTGGATGATTTAACACTCTGGCCTGCATGGGTCTTTATAGGAAGTTTTGTTTTGCCTTGAATCACTGTCAATGAAACATGATGAAATGAAACCTCCATTAAACCTCTATGAAGTGTACAACATGTTGGGAGACTTTTTCCTCACACCGTTTGCGTGAGCAAAATAACTGTCATTTTTTTAATAGAATAGCAACTCCAGCTCCAATAATGTACTATTCCATCTGATTAAATAGTTCTTGTAAGTTTTCTCACGCAAAGTATTTCTTAGCTTGATGATTTATGATATGTTCTCTGTGATTCTGCTCAACCATATCCTCCCCTCTGTGGGTTTGAGTCAGTGTGTGGAGAGGTATTTTCCACACACACACACACACACACACACACCGACAGACCCATGTTATCACCCAGGTTTGGGGTGTCATGGTATGCTGCTGCTGCTTTCTCAGCCTTTCTCAGCCTCACCCTATTCTCACCCTACTCTCACCCTACCTGACTCTCAGATAAGCAGATTTTAATTGAGAGGGAGACATAATATGACATTTGAAATATCTCTATTATTTTGGAACTTGTTAGTAATATTTACTGTTCACCTTTAGTTTATTTCACTTTTGTTTATCCATTTCCTTGCTTTGGCAATGTCAACATATGTTTCCAATGCCAATAACGCCCCTTGAATTAGACAGAGAGAGAAAACAAGTTACCCCCACACATAATACCCCATAATGACAAAGCAAAAACAATTTTATAGAAATGTTTGCAAATTGACAAAAAAATTCACATTTACATAAGTATTCAGACCCTTTACTCAGTACTTTGTTGAAGCACCTTTGCAGCGATTACAGCATTGAGTCTTCTTTGGTATGACGAGTGGCCCACACCATTCTTCTCTGCAGATCCTCTATAGCTCTGTCAGGTTGGATGGGGAGCATTGCTGCACAGCTATGTTCAGGTCTCTCCAGAGATGTTTGATCAGGTTCAAGCCCGGGCTCTGGCTGGGCCACTCAAGGACATTCAGAGACTTGTTCCCGACGCCACTCCTGTGTTGTCTGTGTGCTTAAGGTCGTTGTCCTGTTGGAAGGCAAACCTTCGCCCCAGTCTGAATTTCCTGAGGGCTCTGGAGCAGGTTAACATCAAGGATCTCTCTGTACTTTGCGCCGATCATCTCTGCCTCGATCCTGACTAGTCTCCCAGTCCCTGCCACTGAAAAAATCCCCACAGCATGATGCTGCCACCAACATGCTTCACCGTAGGGATGGTGCCAGGTTTCGTCCAGACGTGACGCTTTGCATTCAGGCTAAAGAGTTCAATCTTGGTTTCATCCAGAGAATCATGTTTCTCATGGTCTGAGAGTCTTTAGGTGCCTTTTGGCAAACTCCAAGCGGCCTGTCATGTGCCTTTTACTGAGGAGTGGCTTCTGTCTGGCAACTCTACCATAAAGGCCTGATTGGTGGAGTGCTGCAGAGATGGTTGTCCTTCTGGAAGGTTCTCCCATCTCCACAGAGGAACTCTAGAGCTCTGTCAGAGTGACCATCGGGTTCTTGGTCACCTCCCTGACCAAGGCCCTTTTCCCCCGAATGTTCAGTTTGGCTGGGCGGCCAGCTCTAGAAAGAGTCTTGGTGGTTCCTGTCACGCTCGTGTGGAGAGACGGACCAAGGCGCAGCGGAATATGAATACATCTTCTTTTTATTAACGACGAAGATGAACACAAAACGAAACACTTACACAAACTATACAAAACAACAAACGATCGTGAAGCTAAATAACGTAGTGCACACACACAGGCTACAAACGTTCAACATAGACAATTACCCACAAAATACCTAAAGCCTATGGCTACCTTAAATATGGCTCCCAATCAGAGACAACAATAACCAGCTGTCTCTGATTGAGAACCAAATCAGGCAACCATAGACTTTTCTAAACACCTACACTCAACCATAGACATAACTAGACACATACACTCAACACAAACCCATACACTAAACCCAACACCCCCTTTACCATATAAACACCCAAAACACAAACATACCCCATGTCACACCCTGACCTAACTAAAATAATAAAGAAAACAAAGAATACTAAGGCCAGGGCGTGACATAACCCCCCCCTTAAGGTGCGAACTCCGGGCGCACCAGCACATAGTCTAGGGGAGGGTCTGGGTGGGCGTCCGTCCACGGCGGCGGCTCCGGCACTGGTCGTGGTCCCCACCCCACCATAGTCACTACCCGCTTTCCTAAACCCACTGGAATAAGGGGCATCACCGGACTAAGGGGCAGTACCGGACTAAGGGGCAGCACCAGGATAAGGGGCAGCACCAGGATAAGGGGCAGCACCAGGATAAGGGACAGTACCAGGATAAGGGGCAGCACCAGGCTGAGGAACGGATCCTGGCTGAACGGCTCTGGCGGATCCTGGCTGTATGGCTCATGGCTGGCTGACGGATCTGGCTGCTCATGGCTGGCTGACGGATCTGGCTGCTCATGGCTGGCTGACGGATCTGGCTGCTCATGGCTGGCTGACGGATCTGGCTGCTCATGGCTGGCTGACGGATCTGGCTGCTCATGGCTGGCTGACGGATCTGGCTGCTCATGGCTGGCTGACGGATCTGGCTGCTCATGGCTGGCTGACGGATCTGGCTGCTCATGGCTGGCTGACGGATCTGGCTGCTCATGGCTGGCTGACGGCTCTGGCAGATCCTGTCTGGTTGGCGGCTCTGGCAGATCCTGTCTGGTTGGCGGCTCTGGCAGATCCTGTCTGGTTGGCGGCTCTGGCAGATCCTGTCTGGTTGGCGGCTCTGGCAGATCCTGTCTGGTTGGCGGCTCTGGCAGATCCTGTCTGGTTGGCGGCTCTGGCAGATCCTGACTGACGGATGGCTCAGATGGCGCTGGGGAGACGGATGGCTCAGATGGCGCTGGGGAGACGGATGGCTCAGATGGCGCTGGGGAGACGGATGGCTCAGATGGCGCTGGGGAGACGGATGGCTCAGATGGCGCTGGGGAGACGGATGGCTCAGATGGCGCTGGGGAGACGGATGGTTCAGATGGCGCTGGGGAGACGGATGGCTCAGATGGCGCTGGGGAGACGGATGGCTCTGGCTGATCCGGTCTGGCGGAAGGCTCTAGCGGCTCCTGTCTGGCGGACGGCTCTGTAGGCTCTTGGCAGACGGGCGGCTTTGCAGGCTCATGACAGACGGGCAGCTTTGCAGGCTCATGACAGACGAACAGTTCAGGCGCCGTTGGGCAGACGGGCAGTTCAGGTGCCGCTGGGCAGACGGGCAGTTCAGGCGCCGCTGGGCAGACGGGCAGTTCAGGCGCCGCTGGGCAGACGGGCAGTTCAGGCGCCGCTGGGCAGACGGGCAGTTCAGGCGCCGCTGGGCAGACGGGCAGTTCAGGCGCCGTTGGGCAGACGGGCAGTTCAGGCGCCGCTGGGCAGACGGGCAGCTCAGGCGCCGCTGGGCAGACGGGCACACCTGTAGGAAGGAGACGGAGAGACAGCCTGGTGCGTGGTATAGGCACTGGCTGCGCTGGAGAGGAGGAAAGCTCTGACAGCGCTGGACAGGTGGGAGCAGCTGGAGAGAGAACCCGGAGAGACAGCCTGGTGCGGGGGGCTGCCACCGGTGGACTGGTACTTGGAGGTGGCACCGGGTATACCGGACCGTGAAGGAGGACACGTGCTCTTGAGCACCAAGCCTCCCCAACCTTACCAGGTTGAATGGTCCCCGTAGCCCTGCCAGTGCGGCGAGGTGGAATAACCCGCACTGGGCTATGCAGGCGAACCGGGGACACCACCTGTAAGGCTGGTGCCATGTACGCCGGCCCGAGGAGACGTACTGGAGGCCAGATACGTTGGGCCGGCTTCATGACATCCGGCTCGATGCCCAACCTAGCCCTCCCAGTGCGGCAAGGTGGAATAGCCCGCACTGGGCTAAGCACGCGTACTGGGGACACCGTGCGCTTTACCGCATAACACGGTGTCTGACCAGTACGACGCCCTCTCACTCCACGGTAAGCACGGGGAGTTGGCTCAGGTATCCTACCCGGCTTTGCCACACTCCTCGTGTGCCCCCCCCCCAAGAAATTTTTGGGTCTGACTCTCGGGCTCCCAACCGCGTCGCCGCGCTGCCTCCTCATACCAGCGCCTCTCTGCCTTCGCTGCCTCCAGCTCCGCCTTGGGACGGCGATATTATCCCTGGCTGAGCCCAGGGTCCTTTGCCGTCCAGGATCTCCTCCCATGTCCATGAGTCCTGGTTGCTCTGTTGAGCTCTCCCCCGCCGCTTGGTCCTAGTTAGGTGGGTGATTCTGTTACGCTCGTGTGGAGAGACGGACCAAGGCGCAGCGGAATATGAATACATCTTCTTTTTATTAACGACGAAGATGAACACAAAACGAAACACTTACACAAACTATACAAAACAACAAACGATCGTGAAGCTAAATAACGTAGTGCACACACACAGGCTACAAACGTTCAACATAGACAATTACCCACAAAATACCTAAAGCCTATGGCTACCTTAAATATGGCTCCCAATCAGAGACAACAATAACCAGCTGTCTCTGATTGAGAACCAAATCAGGCAACCATAGACTTTTCTAAACACCTACACTCAACCATAGACATAACTAGACACATACACTCAACACAAACCCATACACTAAACCCAACACCCCCTTTACCATATAAACACCCAAAACACAAACATACCCCATGTCACACCCTGACCTAACTAAAATAATAAAAAAAACAAAGAATACTAAGGCCAGGGCGTGACAGTTCCAAACATCTTCCATTTAAGAATAATAGAGGCACCTGTGTTCAATGCTGCAGAAATGTTTTGGTGCCCTTCCCCAGATCTGTGCCTCGACACAATCCTGTTTCTGAGCTCTATGGACAATTCCTTCCACCTCATGGCTTAGTTTTTGCTCTGACATGCACTGTCAACTGTGGGACCTTATATAGACAGGTGTGTGACTTTCTAAATCATGTCCAATCAATTAAATTTACCACAGGTGGACTCCAATCAAGTTGTAGAAACATCTCAAGGATGATCAATGGAAACAGGATGCACCTGAGCTGATAGCAAAGGGTCTGAATACTTATGTAAATAAGGTATTTCTGTTTTGTATTTTTATTACATTTTGCTACATTTTCTAAAAGCTTTTTTTGCTTTGTCATTATGGGGTATTGTGTGTAGATTGCTGAGGAAAAAAAATATGTAATCAATTTTAGAATAAGGCTGTAATGTAACAAAATGTGGAAAAAGTCAAGGGGTCTGAATAATTTCCAAAGGCACTGTAGTTGCTGGTTTGGCCAATCAAGACAGAGAAATTTGCATAGTTTTATTTTGTTTACCAATGTGGAGAGAAATACCAAATCTCCACCTGGGGGAGAGAAAAGGAGCCAACCCCACATAGAGAGAGATTGAAAATGAGAAAGAAAAAAAGAGGGAGAAAGACCAAAGCACCTAGAGAAAGGGGAGAGGGGGAGGGATAGAGACTCTGAGACATTTGCTTTCCATTTCCCAGCCTGTGGCCCAGTAGATCCAGGTGCTGAGTGACAGCATTAACACCAGCGTGAAGACAGAGACAGGAGATGAGGAGAGTTTCCATTCCACTTTCTGGTGGTCTTCCTTCCTTTCTGCATTCTCAATGATTTTGTGAAGACTAATAGTGTGGTCTATAAGGTTGCAAAATTACGGTTACCAGTCTCTTCAATTTTGGAATGGAAATCTTCCCTTACGGTATTTCTGAAAATCAAGTAGACACTGTAGGGTTGCAAAATTCAGTGAAAATTCCTAGGTTCTCCAGAATTCCAAGTAGGAATATTCCTCGAATTGCTAGGGAATAAGCACGAAATCAGGGAATCCTCCGATCAAGATATCTGGGAGTCTTGGGAATTTGGGGAAAGTTACCAGAATTCAGCAATCCTGCACAGTGTTTTGATTGTCAGAAATATTGTGTAAGGAAAATATTCCATCCCAAGTTGTAGAGACTGGTGTTAATGGTAGTTTATGGAGATTTCTCATTAAAGTGTTAATTGGTGTTATCCTGATATTGTGGACTGTGGAAGACGAACGATCCATTTGTGAATGAAAACATGCTCCCAATTCCTGTCTGAATCAAGGTTATCATAAATGCATAACTAAATAAAAGCCTCTGTGATCATGACATTGACCAAGTATTCAGAAATCAAACTGAATAACCAATAAATCATGACACTTTGATTGTGACTATATCACCCTTGATCTAACAACTCATTAACTCTACCAGATTCCGTCTGTCCGTCTGTTATTCCGTTCGGTCATGGTCCCAGCAGCAGACTTAGCCAGCCCATCGGTGGTCTGTCTGTCTGTCCGTTCGGTCATGGTCACAGCAGCAGACTTAGCCAGCCCAGCGCTGGTCTGTCTGTCTGTCTGTCCGTTCGGTCATGGTCCCAGCAGCAGACTTAGCCAGCCCAGCGCTGGTCTGTTTGTCCGTTCGGTCATGGTCACAGCAGCAGACTTAGCCAGCCCAGCGCTGGTCTGTCTGTCCGTTCGGTCATGGTCACAGCAGCAGACTTAGCCAGCCCAGCGCTGGTCTGTCTGTCCGTTCGGTCATGGTCACGGCAGCAGACTTAGCCAGCCCAGCGCTGGTCTGTCTGTCCGTTCAGTCATCGCCACGGCAGCAGACTTAGCCAGCCCAGCGGTGGTCTGTCTGTCCGTTCGGTCATGGTCACAGCAGCAGACTTAGCCAGCCTAGCGCTGGTCTGTCTGTCCGTTCGGTCATGGTCACAGCAGCAGACTTAGCCAGCCCAGCGCTGGTCTGTCTGTCCGTTCGGTCATGGTCACGGCAGCAGACTTAGCCAGCCCAGCGCTGGTCTGTCTGTCCGTTCGGTCATGGTCACAGCAGCAGACTTAGCCAGCCCAGCGCTGGTCTGTCTGTCCGTTCGGTCATGGTCACGGCAGCAGACTTAGCCAGCCCAGCGCTGGTCTGTCTGTCCGTTCGGTCATGGTCACGGCAGCAGACGTAGCCAGCCCAGCGCTGGTCTGTCTGTCCGTTCGGTCATGGTCACAGCAGCAGACTTAGCCAGCCCAGCGCTGGTCTGTCTGTCCGTTCGGTCATGGTCACAGCAGCAGACTTAGCCAGCCCAGCGCTGGTCTGTCTGTCCGTTCGGTCATGGTCACAGCAGCAGACTTAGCCAGCCCAGCGATGGTCTGTCTGTCCGTTCGGTCATGGTCACAGCAGCAGACTTAGCCAGCCCAGCGCTGGTCTGTCTGTCCGTTCGGTCATGGTCACAGCAGCAGACTTAGCCAGCCCAGCGCTGGTCTGTCTGTCCGTTCAGTCATGGCCACGGCAGCAGACATAGCCAGCCCATCGGTGGTCTGTCTGTCCGCTCGGTCATGGTCACAGCAGCAGACTTAGCCAGCCCAGCGGTGGTCTGTGAAAGTGACAGTTTTTTTTCTTAATCTCAGGGACTAATGCTAAAATGAATAGCTAATTAAGACAAACGAACGACAGGGAGGACTGAGCGGAGCAATGCCTGCTGCGTGTGCTTCTGTGTGTGTGTGCCCTTTGATTGTCCAGAGGAACAGATTGAGTTGTACACTAGAGGAAACATCAAAGGGCTGTGTGTGTGTGTGCGCATTTGTGTCTGTGCAGTTGTCTGTCTTTGTGTGTGTGCAGGTGTGCCTTCGTTCGTTTGCGTGTGTGCGAGCACATAAGAGTGTGTGTGTGTGTGCCTCTGTGTGATGGGATTAGTGTAATTGGGCCGTGTTGGTTGGGCCCTGTAATGATGGGATTATGGTGGTCGGAGGTGACCAAGAGGTTCTTCCACGTCACCTCAGTCCCACAGGAGAAGATCAGCTGAAGATGAGGAGACGGATGAGAGGGAGACGGATGAGAGGGAGACGGATGAGAGGGAGACGGATGAGAGGGAGACGGATGAGAGGGAGACGGATGAGAGGGAGACGGATGACGAGGGAGACGGATGACGAGGGAGACGGAGACGGAGGAGAGGGAGACGGAGGAGAGGGAGACGGAGGAGAGGGAGACGGAGGAGAGGGAGACGGAGGAGAGGGAGACGGAGGAGAGGGAGACGGAGGAGAGGGAGACTGAGGAGAGGGAGACTGAGGAGAGGGAGACGGAGGAGAGAGGGAGACGGAGGAGACGAGAGGATAAAAGACAGAGACAGAGAAGGAAAGAAATGGAAAGAGAGGACAGAGAACAGGAAGGATGCATCGGAGCGTTAATCGGCTGCATAATCGGCTGCATTGCATTCCAGAAAGTTGTGGTCTCCCATCTGTCCATGTTCACTCCCCGTTGTACATCTAAAATAACTGAGATGACTGAGTAGTTCAAGCACGTTTTACCCGGTTTCCTCCATTTTACTCTAGCATATCCTGTCCTGTCAGACTGAAGGGAAGAGAACAAGGGGACATATTTTTGGAATGGAACCCAGCCCTGCTAACGAACGAGTGGGAGGAGTTGACTGTGTGATTAATTAAGAGAGAGAGAGCGAGAGAGACAGCCCACATTCCAGTCCTGCTAACAACCAGTGGGAGGAGTTGACTGTGTGATTAATTAAGAGGGAGAGAGACAGTCTCCTCCTCCCCCCTGTTGAGGGGGTTAGTGCTACAGCAGCAGTAATTGCTAACCATTAAGCATGCTACTCATGTATGCTAACACATGCTGTTGATACATTATAGATGGCAGGGGAGAGAGAGGTGCTAGCGCAGCACGGGGGGGTAGCATGTAGCGCTAACACAAGTCGCTTTGATCACATCTGATGACTCTTCTCAAGGGATGCTAGTTAGTAATCGGCTAGTGGTAAATGGCATGCATACTGTTCTTGTTGATGTTACGGAAACCCTGTTTGTTGCTGTGATTTATACACTTATTTTATGACACATAAAATGTTGATTCTTACTGTCAGGTGAAACAGAATCTTATTAATCACTTTCACACCAACTTCTCAACACAATCTAATGAGCATCAACACAAGCACGTACACACACACACACACACACACACACACACACACACACACACACACACACACACACACACACACACACACACACACACACACACACACACACACACACTCTTTTGAATATAAAACCTGGAACCCTGGAATACAATATGCTTCGTTCAGAGAATGAAAGTGTGTGAAGTATTGTTTTGGGCCTCTGATTGACTCTGGTCTGGAGAGCTGTGATTGACTCGGTGTTGTGTAGTGGTGGTCTGGAGAGCTGTGATTGACTCAGTGTTGTGTAGTGGTGGTCTGGAGAGCTGTGATTGACTCGGTGTTGTGTAGTGGTCGTCTGGAGAGCTGTGATTGACTCAGTGTTGTGTAGTGGTGGTCTGGAGAGCTGTGATTGACTCAGTGTTGTGTAGAGGTGGTCTGGAGAGCTGTGATTGACTCAGTGTTGTGTAGTGGTGGTCTGGAGAGCTGTGATTGACTCAGTGTTGTGTAGAGGTGGTCTGGAGAGCTCTGTTTCAGCCCAGTCACTCTACTGCTCTCTCTCACCCCAACCACTTAACACAGCACTGTACAGCGAGCAGGAAACAACGCATCAGATAGCATCACACACTGTACACACACACAGGGCAACAGCACTAGTAGCATCAGTGACTAGAATCTCTCACACACACACTCGCTGCTGAGTGCTTGTCCTGAGAGATAAGGACCATTAGTGGGAAATAGAGGTTGCATCCCAAATTACACCTTATTTCCAATGGGCCCTGGTCAAAAGTAGTGCACTATAAAGGGAATACGGTGCCATTTGGGCCACAACCAGAGACAGAGGCATCATCTTTGTGTTGTGTAAAGGGTATTATGTCCAGGATATGATTGGCTGACATGGAGTTGGTGGGCCAGGTGTGGAGGACACCTCTTTTGTGCTGTAGATGATCCTAGCATGGGGAGGACAGGGCAGGCCTGCTGTAGATAATCCTAGCAGGGGGAGAACAGGGCAGGCCTGCTGTAGAGGATCCTAGCATGGGGAGAACAGGGCAGGCCTGATGTAGATGATCCTAGCATAGGGAGAACAGGGCAGGCCTGCTGTAGATTATCCTGGCATGGGGAGAACAGGGCAGGCCTGCTGTATATTATCCTACCATGGGGAAAACAGGGCAGGCCTGCTGTAGATGATCCTAGCATGGGGAGAACAGGGCAGGCCTGCTGTAGAGGATCCTAGCATGGGGAGAACAGGGCAGGCCTGATGTAGATGATCCTAGTATGGGGAGAACAGGGCAGGCCTGCTGTAGATTAAAAAAAATATATATATATTTCACCTTTATTTAACCAGGTAGGCTAGTTGAGAACAAGTTCTCATTTACAACTGCGACCTGGCCAAGATAAAGCAAAGCAGTTCAACATACAACATCACAGAGTTACACATGGAATAAACAAACATACAGTCAATAATACAGTAGAAAAAGTCTATATACAGTGTGTGCAAATGAGGTAAGATAAGGGAGGTAAGGCAATAAATAGGCCATGGT
The DNA here is from genome assembly GCF_045679555.1 of Salvelinus alpinus. Lineage (NCBI taxonomy): Eukaryota > Metazoa > Chordata > Actinopteri > Salmoniformes > Salmonidae > Salvelinus > Salvelinus alpinus. The sequence continues at coordinate 20,805,964 of NC_092090.1, forward strand.
GGCGAAGTAATTACAATAACCAATTAAATACTGGAGTGAATAGATGTGCAGAAGATGAATGTGCAAGTAGAGATACTGGGGTGCAAAGGAGTAAAATAAATAAATAAATACAGTATTGGGATGAGGTAGTTGGATGGGCTATGTACAGGTGCAGTGATCTGTTAGCTGCTCTGACAGCTGGTGCTTAAAGCTAGTGAGGGAGATATGAGTTTCCAGCTTCAGTGATTTTTGCAGTTCGTTCCAGTCATTGGCAGCAGAGAACTGGAAGGAAAGGCGACCAAAGTAGGAATTGGCTTTGGGGGTGACCAGTGAGATATACCTGCTGGGGCGAGTGCTACGGGTGGGTGCTGCAATGGTGACCAGTGAGCTGAGATAAGGTGGGGCTTTACCTAGCAAAGACTTGTAGATGACCTGGAGCCAGTGGGTTTGGCGACGAGTATGATGCGAGGGCCAGCCAACGAGAGCGTACAGGTGGCAGTGGTAGGTAGTATATGGGGCTTTGGTGACAAAACGGATGGCGCTGTGATAGACTGCATCCAATTTGTTGAGTAGAGTGTTGGAGGCTATTTTGGAGATGACATCGCCGAAGTCGAGGATCGGTAGGATGGTCAGTTTTACAAGGGTATATTTGGCAGCATGATTGAAGGAGGCTTTGTTGCGAAATAGGAAGCCAATTCTAGATTTAATTTTGGACTGGAGATGCTTAATGTGAGTTTGGAAGGAGAGTTTACAGTCTAGCCAGACACCTAGGTATTTGTAGTTGTCCACACATTCTAAGTCAGAACCATCCAGAGTAGTGATGCTGAATGGGCGGGCAGGTGCGAGCAGCGATCAGTTGAAGAGCATGCATTTAGTTTTACTTGCATTTAAGAGCAGTTGGAGGCCACGGAAGGAGAGTTGTATGGCATTGAAGCTCATCTGGAGGTTAGTTAACACATGGTCCATAGAAGGGCCAGAAGTATACAGAATGGTGTCGTCTGCGTAGAAGTGGATCAGAGAATCACCAGCAGAAAGAGCGACATTGATGTATACAGAGAAGAGAGTCGGCCTGAGAATTGAACCCTGTGGCACCCCCATAGAGACTGCCAGAGGTCTGGATAACAGGGCCTCCGATTTGACACACTGAACTCTATCAGAGAAGTAGTTGGTGAACCAGGTGAGGCAGTCATTTGAGAAACCAAGGCTGTTGAGTCTGCCGATAAGAATGTGGTGATTGACATGTGGTGATTGAATGTGGTGAGTCGAAAGCCTTGGCCAGGTCAAAGAATACAGCTGCACAGTAAAGTCTCTTATCAATGGCGGTTATGATATCGTTTAGGACCTTGAGCGTGGCTGAGGTGCACCCATGACCAGCTCTGAAACCAGATTGCATAGTGGAGATGGTACGGTGGGATTCGAAATGGTTGGTAATCTGTTTGTTAACTTGGCTTTCGAAGACCTTAGAAAGGCAGGGTAGGATAGATATAGGTCTGTAGCAGTTTGGGTCTAGAGTGTCTCCACCTTTGAAGAGGGGGATGATCGCGGCATCTTTCCAATCTTTGGGAATCTCAGACGATATGAATGAGAGGTAGAACAGGCTAGTAATAGGGGTTGCAACAATTTCTGCAGATCATTTTAGAAAGAGAGGGTCCAGATTTTGCAGCTCTTTCAGAACATCCGCTATCTGGATATGGGTGAAGGAGAAATGGGGAAGGCTTGGGCAAGTTGTTGTGGGAGGTGCAGGGCAGTTGACCGAGGTAGGGGTAGCCAGGTGGAAAGCATGGCCAGCCATAGAAAAATGCTTATTGAAATTCTCAATTATAGTGGATTTATCAGTGTTGACAATGTTTCCGAGCCTCAATGCAGTGGGCAGCTGGGAGGAGGTGCTCTTATTCTCCATGGACTTTACAGTGTCCCAGAACGTTTTTGAGTTTGTGCTACAGGATGCAAATTTCTGTTTGAAAATGCTAACCTTTTGCTTTCCTAACTGCCTGTGTATCTTGGTTCCTAACTTCCCTGAAAAGTTGCATATCACGGGGGCTATTCGATGCTAATGCAGTACGCCACAGGATGTTTTTGTGCTGGTCAAGGGCAGTCAGGTCTGGAGTGAAGCAAGGGCTATATCTATTCCTGGTTCTAAATTTTTTGAATGGGGCATGCTTATTTAAAATGGTGAGGAATGCACTTTTAAAGAATAACCAGGCATCCTCTACTGACGGGATGAGGTCAATATCCTTCCAGGATACCTGGGCCAGGTCGATTAGAAAGGCCTGCTCGCTGAAGTGTTTTAGGGAGCGTTTGACTGTGATGAGGGGTGGTCGTTTGACCGCAGACCCATTACGGATGCAGGCAATGAGGCAGTGATCGCTGAGATCTTGGTTGAAACAGCAGAGATGTATTTGGAGGGAAAGTTGGTTAGGATGATATTTATGAGGGTGCCTGTGTTTACGGATTTGGGTTTGTACCTGGTAGGTTCATTGATAATTTGTGTGAGATTGAGGACATCAAGCTTAGATTGTAGGATGGCTGGGGTGTTAAGCAGGTCCCAGTTTAGGTCACCTAGCAGCACAAGCTCTGAAGATAGATGGGGGGGCAATCAATTCACATATGGTGTCCAGGGCACAGCTGGGGCCAGAGGGTGGTCAATAGCAAGCGGCAACGGTGAGAGACTTGTTTCTGGAAAGGTGGATTTTTAAAAGTAGAAGCTTGAATTGTTTGGGTACAGACCTGAATAGTAAGACATAACTCTGCAGGCTATCTCTGCAGTAGATTGTAACCCCGCCCCCTTTGGCAGTTCTATCTTGTTGGGAAATGTTATAGTTAGGGATGGAAATTTCAGGGGTCTTCCTAAGCCAGGATTCAGACACGGCTAGGACATCCGGGTTGGCAGAGTGTGCTAAAGCAGTGAATAAAACAAACTTAAGGAGGAGGCTTTTCATGTTAACATGCATGAAACGACGGCTTTTACGGTTACAGAAGTCAACAATTGAGAGCACCTGGGGAGTAGGAGTGGAGTTAGTCACTGCAGGGCCTGGATTAACCTTTACATCTCCGGAGGAACAGAGGAAGAGTAGGATAAGGGTGCGGCTAAAGACTATAAGAACTGGTCGTCTAGTACGTTCGGAACAGAGAGTAAAAGGAGCAGGTTTCTGGGCGCGAGAGAATAGATTCCAGGCAAAATGTACAGACAAAAGTATGGTAGGATGTGAATACATTGGAGGTAAACCTAGGAATTGTGTGATGATGAGAGCGATATTGTCTCTAGAAACATTTAAACCAGCTGATGTCACCGCATGTGTGGGAGGTGGAACTAAAGGGTTGGCTAAGCCATATTGAGCAGGGCTAGAGACTCTACAGTGAAATAAGACAATAATCACTAACCAGAACAGCAATGGACAAGGCATATTGACATTAGGGAGAGGCATGTGTAGCCGAGTGATCATTGGAGTCCAGTGAGTAGTTAGGCTGGCTGGAGACGCGGCGATTCAGACAGCTAGCAGGCCGGGGCTAGAAAGCTAGCAGAATGGCCTTAGATGGACGTTGCGATGGAGGCAGTCTGTTATAGCCTCCTCGTGCAGTTACGTCGAATAGACCTGTCGTGATGGAGTATTCGGATTCTGTATAGCAAAGGGGTTCAGTCCAATTGGCAAAATAGGTATAGTGGCCCAAGAAATTGGCCGCTGGACCTATTCAGCTAACAGTCCAATATGCTCTAGACAGCTAGCGGGCCGCGGCTAGCAGATGGGCATTCAGGGGACGTCGCGACATAGGTGCCAGTTGAATAACCCCCTTGGGCAGATTACGTCGGTAGTCCTGTCGTGAAGGAGCTCCGTAGTAAAAGGGGTCCGGTCCAATTGGCAAAATAGGTATTGTAGAGTGACTGATGGACCTCTTCAGCTAGTCGGGAGATGGGCCTAGCATGGGCTAGCTCCAGGCTAATTAGTGCTTGCTTCGGGACAGAGACGTTAGCTGGGAGTAGCCACTCGGATTGCAGCTAGCTAACTGCGATGATCCAGGTGAAAAGGTTCAGAGTTTGCGATAGGAATCCGGGGATATGGAGAGAAAATAGCTCCGGTATGCTGTGGTTTGAATCGCGTTGTGCAAATTGGCAAGAGTTTTCCGAGCTAAAAGTTAGCTGATGACCGCTAGCAGTGGTTAGCTGACTACTAGCTAGTAGCAAGTTAGTTGGCTAGCTTCTGTTGTGGGATTCCGGTTCTGAAGTAAGAAAAATACTTTAGAAAAAGCAGATCCACACCACATTGGGTGAGGCGGGTTGCAGAAGAGTATTTTGAAGTTGAGGCTTAGAAAAATATTTAAAAATATATGCGAAGAAAAATATATAAAAAGATATATACATGGGACACGACAGGACAAAGATGTCTGACTTCTACGCCATCTTGGATCTATAATGATCCTAGCATGGGGGGAACAGGGCAGGCCTGCTGTAGATGATCCTAGCATGGGGAGAACAGGCCCGCAGCACTGCTGTGTGTGTCTGTGTGTTAGTGTGAGAAGCTTGCCTGGTCTCTCTCACATGCAATGCTCATCCCAGGGCAGGGATGATTTATTCACAATGGGAGAACAGATGACTGCAGGCAATCTCTGTCTCTGTCTCTGCAGCTATATATCCAGAAGAGAGAGAGGTGTAAAGGCTGTGCATTTATTCATGTACAAAAGATAACTCCCTGTGCATTTATTCATGTACAAAAGATAACTCCCTCCCTGTGAAACATAGTGGATCTGTTTCCCTCAGCTCTAGGTGGGAAGAGAAGCTGTTTCCGTTGGTTGTGGCTGAATGTGTATTTCGCTGTAGAAGTGAATGATAGGTAGTGTTCTCCATGTGATCAAACTGCATATTGGTTTCTTCTCCTGATTAATCTATTGTTATACTTTCCCTTTCTTCTGAGTCCAGCTTTGTTTTATGTCAGTGTTTCTCAACTGGCAACTTATGGTTGAGAAAGAACTCCAAACAGTTCTAGTCCAGCACACTTGATTCAACTAACTAAAGGACTTGATGATTAGTTGAGTTGTTGAATCAGCTGTGCTAGTGAGGGGCTTGAACAGAAATGTGTGTTAGTGGTACTTGAAAACCGAAGTTGAGTTAACACTGTTTTATGTTGTCCTGTGTGGCTCTCTAATGGAACCCAATGTTACCTTTACTTCCTCCCCTCCAGACCGTAGTCAGGACGGCTCAGGGGAGCCTTCACTTGCTAGCTCCAAGGCCAGTGCAATTTATGGATGCTCTGGGGTAATTCCCACATTTGGGGATCTTATCTGCTGCCAATGACGAGTTAGTCTGAAATTCCACTGAAGTAGTTGACATTTATTAAACTTGTACACTATGTGAGGTAGTCTGAATGACTAAATAAAATAGCAGGCTAATGGAGCAAAACGAGCGTGGCTCACAGTTCCCATACATCTCCTCCACACAACAATTGCATCAAAAACAAAAGTTAACTTACTACGTTATCCACACTCCACTTCAGTGTTTTAAAGCTATACCCCTACTTCACCAACACCAGGCATTCTGATCATTCCATTTGTGAATCCTGCCTCATATTCTGAACTTCTGTGTCTCTCTGCCAGGCGATCTGCTGCACCTTGGTGAACTGTACCTGTGATAGTTTCAAACCTGGGAAACTGAAGAAAAGGCTGTGTGAGCACTGCAAGCATGGATGGGTAGCGCACGGTAAGCACAGAAGATTCAATCGTTACTTTACTTAGTGTACATTTCTATGGGGGTGGGGGGGTAGGTGTGTCATTATTCATGTAGTGTGTGTGTGTGGGGGGGCTGTTTTCTATATTCATGTGTGTGTGGGGGGGGGCTGTTTTCTATATTCATGTCTGTGTGGGGGGGGCTGTTTTCTATTTTCATGTCTGTGTGTGTGGGGGGGGGCTGTTTTCTATATTCATGTCTGTGTGTGTGTGGGGGGCTGTTTTCTATATTCATGTGTGTGTGTGTGTGGGGGGGGGCTGTTTTCTATATTCATGTCTGTGTGTGTGGGGGGCTGTTTTCTATATTCATGTCTGTGTGTGTGTGGGGGGCTGTTTTCTATATTCATGTCTGTGTGTGTGGGGGGCTGTTTTCTATATTCATGTCTGTGTGGGGGGGGGCTGTTTTCTATATTCATGTCTGTGTGGGGGGGGGCTGTTTTCTATATTCATGTCTGTGTGTGGGGGGCTGTTTTCTATATTCATGTGTGTGTGTGGGGGGCTGTTTTCTATATTCATGTCTGTGTGTGTGGGGGGCTGTTTTCTATATTCATGTCTGTGTGTGTGTGTGGGGGGCTGTTTTCTATATTCATGTCTGTGTGTGTGTGGGGGGGGGGGGCTGTTTTCTATATTCATGTCTGTGTGTGTGTGTGGGGGGCTGTTTTCTATATTCATGTCTGTGTGTGTGTGGGTGGGGGCTGTTTTCTATATTCATGTCTGTGTGTGTGGGGGGGGCTGTTTTCTATATTCATGTCTGTGTGTGTGGGGGGGGGCTGTTTTCTATATTCATGTCTGTGTGTGTGGGGGTTCGCCTGTGTTTTCTCTTCTCACTCCTGTGCGTCCTCCACCCCTCCGTCTTCCTGCAGCTCTGAGCAAGCTGAAGCTGCACCACATGTACCAGGGCAGCCAGGTGGAGATCGTCCACTCCAACGTGGTCTTTGACATCTGCAGCCTGATGCTCTACGGGACCCAGGCAATCCCGGTCAGACTAAAGATCCTGCTGGACAGGCTGTTCAGTGTCCTGAAACAGGAGGAGGTCATCCAGATCCTCAACGCATTGGACTGGACCCTACAGGACTACATCCGAGGATACGTCCTACAGGTGGGGGGGAGCTCTTCTTTCTTACTTTAGGACGAGGAGAGGGGAGAGAAAGGAGGACAGGAGAGGAGGAGAGAGAGGAACACAGGAGAGAGGGGGAGAAACAAAGCTTCTCTATAGGAACGCTCCTCTTCTCCTCATCCTCGTCTCTGGAGGTCTCCAGACTGATGGAGGGGAGATTTGTAAATATTATTTAGTTCCACGATTTCCGTCTCAAACTTGAGCTAGGCTGAACCACCCGGCACACAGTCAGTGTCAGCCAGCCGCTGCTCACTTCGATTAGTCCGTCATCAACTATTCAGCTTTCTCTCTGCATTTAATGTTAGCTCCTCTAATGGTGAACACAGAGACAGAATCCTCGACAGGCAGAGCCAAGCGAATGCTGTGTGATGAAATATTGATCATGGTTACTGTATGAAGAGGCCGTGGTCTGACTTTCACAGACACCACAACTCCTATGTAATTACTACTGGGCTGGGTGGAGGAACCTCATTCTCCTCTCTCCTTCCTCTCTGATCTCACTCCACCCTAACGTGCGTGCGTGTGTGTGTGCGTGCGTGCGTGTGCATTCGTGTGTGTGTGTGTATTCATTCATTTGTATGTGTGTGTGTGCACATGTCCTCTCTGATGCTGATGGAGAGAGGGAAAATCCACGTGATTTAAATGAAGAGAAATGACAGGCAAGATGAAAGGCAGCGCTGTAATGAGGGCTCCCTCCTCTCTGCATTAACTTTACAACTGAACCCTTTATTTAGACGCTCTGGGGTGAAGTTCCCCTAAGTACAGATCTAGGATCAACTTCCCCTCCCCCAATCCTCACCTTAGCCATTAGTGGGGAAAATGCTCATTTGACCCAAGATCAGTGTCTAAGGACAAGTTCACCCTACACCTATTTAGACACAGTCAGTCTTTGGTGTGTGAATATACAGGAATAGAGCTTAATACAGATGTATAATGCTAATGATGAAATGCTCTCTCTCTCTTTCTCTCTGCATATCAATCGCTTTTTCGCTCTCTCCCTCTCCCCCCCTCTCCACCCACCCCCTCTCCTTTCCTCCCTCTACCCCATCTCCCTCCCCCACACCATCAACTTTCCTCTTCTTCCACCACACCCTCCTTTCCTCCCCCTCTCCCTCCCTCACACCCTCTCCAGGACATAGCAGGGAAGGTGTTGGACCGCTGGGCCATCATGACGTTCGAGGAGGAGATTGCTACGCTGCAGCAGTTCCTCCGCTTCGGTGAGACCAAGTCCATTGTGGAGCTGATGGCGCTGCAGGACAAGGAGGGCCAGGCCGTGCTGGTCCCCAGCACCCGCACCAACTCAGATATCCGCACCTTCATCGAGCGCAGCACCCCGCGCACTGCCACCAGCAACAACGTCCTGACCCCCAAGGTGGAGAAACTGTCCAAAGCGCACCACTTTGAGAACTTTATTAATAGCATGGCGTTTATGTTACCATTTCAACTGTTGGGCTCCGTGCCAGCGCCTCTCCTGGGGTCGCCACTGGGGGCGCTGCAGCAGCAGCAAGGGCGGCAGATGGCACAGGGGCAGAGACGGGGGGACGAGAACCCCAACGTCCTCCCCCTCCTCGGGCCGCCTCCCACTGAGAGCAGCCTGGTGGGCTCTAGCTCCGCCTCATTCACCTCTGACCTGGACAGGGGTGGAGACAACCCTATGGACGGCCTCTCGGCCACACCCAAGATGGAGGCTGAGGACTTCCCCACCAGTGACAACTACTCGGACGGCCGCTCCACACCCTGCACCCCCTCCATGATGAACTCTGACTTTACCCAGATGTCCCCGGATAGCAAGCTCCAACGCTCCATGGACCGGAACGGGGGAGGTGGGGGAGGAAGTCTCAAGAAGGGGCGTGTGTACTGCAGTGCGTGCGACAAGACCTTCTACGACAAGGGCACGCTGAAAATCCACTACAACGCTGTGCACCTGAAGATCAAGCACAAGTGCACCATCGACGGCTGCAACATGGTGTTCAGCTCGCTGCGCAGCCGCAACCGCCACAGCGCCAACCCCAACCCGCGCCTGCACATGCCCATGAACCGCAACAACCGCGACAAGGACCTGCGAGGCGGCGGGAGCCTTTCGGGCGACGAAGACTCCGAGGCAAGCGACAAACCGCGGTCTGAGTACCCCCACTCATCCATCCCGGTGTCCCTGACCTCATCCCCCGACAGCCAGAAGTCGGTTGCCAGCTACATGGTGAGTCATGTGGACTCCACCACCAGCAGCACCAAGCTGCACCACAGCAGCTCCTTCCCCAGCATGGGGCACCTGGGCCACGGCATCCTCTTCCCCAACCTGAAGACAGTGCAGCCTGTGCTGCCTTTCTACCGGAGCCTGGTGACCCCTGCCGAGCTGGCCAACAGTCCCGGCCAACACCTCCCCTCCCTCCCCGTCCTCTCCTCCTCTCTTCCCCTCAAACCTACCTCCATCACCGCCCCAGACGCCTGCGGTGCCATCATGGACCCTGTGCCCAAGAAGAAGTCGCGGAAGTCGAGCATGCCCATCAAGATCGAGAAGGAAGCGGTAGAGAGGGAGGGAAGAATGGGGGAGGACAGCGGTTCAGAGGACATGAGCCCTAAACAGGGCAGGGACAAGGAGGAGTGTGAGAGAGGGGGGGATTTGTGTACGAGACAGATGGGTGTAGAGTGGGAGAGGGAAAGAGAGGAGAGAGGAGTCATTCTAGCTGGGGAGAGAGGAGAGAGGGAGGGGGTGAAGCGGTCAAGGTCCCACAGCCCGGAGAGAGATGTGTGTGGAGGCAGGGAACAAGAGGAGGACAAAGACGAAAAACAAGAGGAGGACAAAGACGAAAAACAAGAGGAGGACAGAGACCACACAGAGACAGAGGGAGAGGAGGGCGATCAACCAACCTCCCGGCACCAAGACAAGCCGTGCGACGACATGGACCACCGACTGACCAACGGCGGTTTGTTCAGACTAGGCGACATAGGGAAGGATGGACCAGAGGGCTGTATGGAAGACTACACCGACTCTAGCCTCCTGCAGTCTCGTATGGACTCTGAGGAGGGGCCACTGGACAGGGATGACCTTCCACACCACTGTGAAATCTGCAGCAAGACGTTCAACAACCAGTACAGTGTGAAGATGCACTACCGCAACGTGCACCTGAAGGAGATGCACATGTGCACGGTGGCTGGCTGCAATGCTGCCTTCCCCTCCCGCAGGAGCAGAGACAGGTGAGAGAGAACAAACATACTTCAGTCAGTTAATACTCTGTAATTTAGTTGTATAGTCTGTCAGCGATTTATGAAAGAGATTTGTCATTCTCTAGCACAATATAGGATATTTAAGCATATGATGTCAGAGGTTCTGTTGAAGTGATATGGTTAGTATGTCTTTTCAAATGATATAATAAAACCACATCAAACTGGCAGCAACCACAAATAGGTCAGTTACAGACTTATTTAACAGAGATGAATGGTCAATTAAAGATAGAATAATTGCTAAAGGTACCTTTGAAAAAACACCAACCAAGAAACAACTTTTCCTACATTTTGTGTCTTCCAGGCACAGCTCCAACCTCAACCTCCACCACAAGCTGTTGACCAAAGACCTGTACAGCCCATCACCCCGCTCCCTCTACTCCCCAGCCTCCCTCTGCAGGGACAAAGACCCTGTCAGCCTGGACTACCGCCAGGACCTGAGAGACCTCCAGAGGGATAGAGAGCTCCAGAGAGACCCAGGCAGCCAGACGTCCGTCATCTTCAGAGGACACAACCGCATGGGCCTGGTCTTCCCCATGAGCAAGATGGCCAACCAAAGGACAGCGGAGAATGCAGGAGAGGAGCTGGGAGGAGGAGGAGGAGGGGTGGAGGAGGGGGCGGTACTGGACCTAAGTACGTCATCGTCTGTACCTCCTCGTGGGGGCGGCAGCGCCCGTTCCTCCTGGGACTCGGATGGGGCAGGCAGCGAGGAAGGGGAGGGGCTAGAGGAGGAGCCTCTGCCAATGGAGGAGGACAGCGATGGGGAAAGCTGTGACGAGATTGGTCTAGGAGGCCCCGGTGGGGAAGGATTAGGTTCGGGCGGGGAGAGGACCCTGGGCTGTGTGGGGGGAGGACAGGTGGGGCCGCAGGGGGGCGGAGGTGGCTCACCCATTACCTGCCACGTGTGCCAGAAGGTATACAGCAACAAGGGGACTTTCAGAGCCCACTACAAGACTGTCCACCTGCGCCTGCTGCACAAGTGTAAAGTCCCAGGCTGCGACACCACATTCTCGTCAGTACGGAGCCGCAATAGACACAGCCAGAACCCCAACCTGCACCGCAACCTGACTGGCAGTGGCGGCGGCACCACTCTAGACCAGGAGTAGGGCCTTGCCCGAGCTTCAGCTCACACAGACCCTGATTTACTCTCACTGTATTCTTTAGTCTTTGTTTATTTGACACCAGAACAGGCTTGCAGGTTAGCACTTTTTGAATAAAATCCATTGTTTTTTGGGGGGAATATCTGTAGTGAGCTTGGGATTGTGGAATCTAGCTGCAATTTTCTTTGTTATGGCAGATTGTATCTGCAAATGTTACAGGACAGTATATCTCCCTCAATGTTGAGTGGATTTCTCCAGGTATATCAAGTTCAGCAACCTCAAATTGTTCTGAGGTACACATGAAGACCTTCTGCATTCCATTCCTTGGACACTCATTTTAGACTAATTATGTTTCCTTTCCCCTGGCAACATTTTTGAAATATGTTCTTTTAAATTGATATTTATTGATGACAGAAATGTAGAAAAACAGCAATTTATTTTGGACACGAAATTGACAAGTCATTTTCCTATCATGTATTTTTGTCTTGATTTAAAACACTTAAAAATCATGCATCATCTTTTAAAACGTTGTGCATCTCAACCCCTCTCTCTAGCTCTTTTATTTCTATGCACTAATTCTAAATAGTTAATAGTTTGCCTTACAGTCTAGTATAATTCACTCACATCCAGTTTAGGATCACCTGCCAGTTTCTAAATCACATACTGTTCAAGTGACACTTATCTCCAGTCATCAACAGTGGTGGAAAAAGTAAAGATACCTTCATAGAAAATGACTCGCGTAAAAGTGAGTCACCCAGGAAAATACTACTTGAGTAAAAGTATTTGGTTTTAATTATACTTAAATATCAAAAGTAAATGTAAAAGTATAAATCATTTCAAATTCCTTCTCTTAAGCAAACCAGGGGGCACCATTTGTTTTTTTTTTAATTTACAGATAGCCAGAGGCACACGCCAAAGCTCAGACATAATTTGCAAACTAAGCATTTGTGTTTAGTGAGTCCGCCAGATCAGAGGCAGTAGGGATGACCAGGGAGGTTCTCTTGATAAGTGCGTGAAATGGACCATTTTCCTTTCCTGCTAAGCATTCAAAATTGAACAAGTACTTTTGGGTGTCAGGGAAAATGTATGGAGTAAAAAGTACATTATTTTCTTTAGGAATGTAGTGAATTAAAAGTAAAAGTTGTCAAAAATATAAATATTAAGGTACAGATCCCCCCCAAAAAAGCTACTTAAGTAGTACTTTAAAGTATTTTTTACGTAAGTACTTTACACCACTGGTTATCAACTATAACAAGTTAAATATTTTCGGTGTTCTTCTTGGTAGTTATCGTCGACTTTCCCTGTGAGTTTACACGTATCGTTCCAATCAAAAGCGTCTGTGACATTCTAAGTGTGGCGTACGTTAGTTTCTTTGGACTGTGGTCTGTAAAGATCTTTGTTTAAAAAAAAAATGTTTTATAAGTATTGTGAACTTGATCGATATAAGTTATTGTTTGATGTTGTACGTGTGGTTCTGTTCCTCTCCTATCGTTGCTGTTTCTGGATGTTGCATTATGCTAGCGTGATAACGTTGACCAAAGATTTCTCAGTCCCGAGGTGCATACGAATCCAACCGCCTCATGCAGTACGGTGTCCCTATTAGGATAGCCTCAGTCTTGGGCCGAGATTGAGGCTGTCCTAATATGGACACCGTATATTTGAGGCTTGCAGTATTAAAACAGCCTTCTCTTGACGCTCTTATCTGAAAACGCATCACAGACAGAAAAGTCCGTATTCAGACTTGGGCTGTTAAAAAGCTATTACAACTCTTGGAAGAAAACATTTATTGGAAGAACTTTTATATATTTTCATGGTCTTTTGTAATAAAGTCTGCTCACATCTTGTGCACTAGAGTGGGTGAGGGCCTCATTCTAGACATACAGACGGTCATTGTCTCCAAGAGTTGGATCATATGATATTGTACTGTGAACAAGTCAAACACTGAGAAAAACAAAACCTAACTGAAAGATAAGTAGCCAGGGCCCAATGTACACACACACCCTTCAAAACATATGGTACCTAAATAATTATTGAATTGTATATTTTGTGAATAGTCATTTGTAATCTAAAAAAAAAAAAAACACGTATACTGTATCAAATATGCTAATTCTACTGGACTCATTCTGCATCCTAAGAGATGTTTATTGGGAGGGAAAAGATCTCCAAAGTTACGTTCTTGTATTATTTCACAATAGTTTTTTGGTTTAGGTATTCTGCATATACACTGAGTGTACAAACATTAAAAAAAACTTCCTAATATTGAGTTTCACCCCCCTCTTTTGCCCTAAGAACAGCCTCAATCTGTCGGGCATGGACTCTACAAGGTATCGAAAGCATTCCACAGGGATGCTGGCCCATGTTAACTCCAATTCTTCCCACAGTTATGTCAAGTTGGCTGGATGTCCTTTGGGGGATGGACCCTTCTTGATACACACGGGAAACTGTTGAGCGTGAAAAACCCATCAGCGTTGCAGTTCTTGACACTCTCAAACCGGTGCGCCTGGCACCTACCACCATACACCGCTCAAAGGCACTTAAATCTTTTGTCTCGCCCATTCACCCTCTGAATGGCACACATAGAGACAACCCATGTCTCCATTGTCTCAAGGCTTAAAAATCCTTCTTTATCCTGTCTCCTCCCCTTCATCTACACTGATTGAAGTGGATTTAACAAGTGACATCAATAAGGGATCATAGCTTTCACCTGGATTCACCTGGTCAGTCTGTCATAATGTTTTGTACACTCAGTGTATATTTGACCTTATGTATTTAATTACATTGAGCTAGATAAAATATCAATTTCTTTGTGAAGTTGTATGGATTTGTAAAAATAAAATATGTGTTTTTTGATTTAATGTTACAATATTCGTTCCTACTCAATAAAAAGCCATATCTGTTAGCACGCTTTGGTCTCATTTCATATATAATATTTATCTATTTCGTTTTCTTCAAGTAAATACTATCATACGATTAGCCACCTGTAACAAAATATGAATCTGCTTTATCCACAATATTTTCAGTGCCAATTTCTAGTAATATTAACACACAGTTATTACATTGTCTTCTCTTTGTGGTGCTGGGAATTAAAAAACACTACTTCATCCTCAATTATATAAAAGCTACACTTACAGGAGTATTTGTTTTATACATAACTACATAATAGAAATGACTGCATAGTAAAATCATGTTCAGTAGGTAAGAAACGCTTTGAAACGGTACAAATGAAATGAATGTTCTTGTTGGACCTCTTCTGTTTCAAAGCGTTTTCTCCCGTTTTGTGCCCCCGTCTATCTCCTAAGGCCTACTAGTGTTCCATACCAGGTAGAACACTGAATGTGTCCCAAATAGCATTCTTTTCCCTACATAGTGCACTACTTTGAGTAGAGCCCTATAGGCCCTGGTCAAAAGCAGTGCACTATATAGGGAATAGGGTGCCATTTGGGACATATTGGCACCTTTTTTGTTGTTAACTGACTTGCCTAGTTAAATAAAAGGTCAAATAAAAAAAGATTCACTGTTGTGAGGTCACCATGCAGTGTGTTGTTATTGATTATGAGGGGTCGTCACTAGTTACCACAGCCACAAAGCCATAAACCACGCCTATTTCTATTGATCTTCTTAAAATGGGATTTTAACCTAACCCTAACCTTAACTTGGGGTGGCAGGTAGCCATTGTCAGAGGGTATAGACAGAAATGGACCAGCGATGGTAGGAGTAGTTCTGGTGGTAGGAGTAGTTCTGATGGTAGGAGTAGTTCTGGTGGTAGGAGTAGTTCTGGTGAGTAGTTCTGGTGGTAGGAGTAGTTCTGATGGTAGAAGTAGCTCTGATTGTAGGAGTAGTTCTGGTGGTAGGAGTAGTTCTGATGGTAGGAGTATTTCTGGTGGTAGGAGTAGTTCTGATGGTAGGAGTAGTTCCAGTACGTCCACACTCCCAAGTGAGGAGGATGAATCTGTTGCGCAATGAAACAAAGTGTACGTTAAAACTAATGCTGCAAAACAGAGGATGAAAGCGCTGATTGCGTAACTTTTCATTTTCAGTCAACCCACAGCTTGCATTTACATGTTTTACACAGAGCTGGCCATTACCACTTGGCTGCTGCTGAAAAGCCCAGTTCCGACAAGTGCCTCGATCCTTTATTGCTGGTGTGGGAATGTAGTACCACTCAAAGGGGGTGCGACGGTTATTTCCGTCCCCTCAGTGCACTGTATGTAGGCGACAGTAACCATAGAAAACCTTGTAGGAGGTGGATCACTTGTTCATTTCACTCCACACACTGTTTACAGCAGAATTTAAACATTTGTATCCAACTTTTTAAGTGGTGATGGAGTGATATTCGTTGGCTACATAGCCTGAGGAGGAATCTTTGTTTCTGGTATCCTGTGTTCCCAACTGGTGGGATGTAACCCACTGGTGGATCGCAGCCAATTCCTACTGAGTCGCAACCGAAGGTTAGGCGGTATAGCTAGAAACGTTGTTCTGTTTATCTTGAGGTTGGAATGAAAATTATGCATCAGCTTCAGGTGATGAATCATGGCACAACATAAGTTTAGGAACAACTGCAGCAGAAACCATATCCACAAAGAGACGTATGTTCCCAAATAATGATTTATTAGAAGAAAAAAAGTTAATAGTTTGCATGACTGACAACTACAGATAACTGTTGTTTACCAAATCAACATATTCTTTCTACATTAGATTCATAGGAGGTTGGTGGCATCTTAATTGGGGAGGACAGGCTCATGGTAATGGCTGGAGCGGAATAAGTGGAAAGGTATCAAATACATCAAACACGTGGTTTCTATGTTCCGGACAGTATTATGAGCCGTTCAGCAGCCTCCTGTGATTAGATTATAGTCTTCTCCCTTCTCTCTTCAGCTCTATAGCCTACTACACCACTATGAGTCCAACCACTGTAACAACAGACCCTCATGAGCACTGCTGCTGCTTTTGAGCCTCACATGTTCCAGAGAGGGGGGGGGGGGATTTTCTGGGGGCACTGACATTAGATCCCACCTCACAGTCTTGGGCTATGGAGGAGTGCAGGGAGAAGGGGAGACGGGAGGTGGAGGAGGGAAGGGAGAGGGGGGGGAAGGAGGAGGGTAGGGAGAGGGAGAGGGGGAGAAAGGAGGAGGCCATAGAGAGGGAGAGGGGGAGAAAGAAGGAGGGTGAGGCAGAGGGTAAAATTGATTGTCCACAGGGGCTTGGGAAGCTGTTGAATATGATGGGGTATTACCACACCGGCACTGCAGCCAGATGGACAGCAGATGACTTTTGTTCCTACTAATACTCTAGTCTGGGGAGGCGTGGGAGGAGGGGGGGGGGCAGGAAGAAGGAACATTTTGGAGTGCTGGACAACTGACATCACCCACTCTGTCTCAGGGATAGCACCATATTCTCTGTCCTCTAGTCAAGACCTACAGCAGAACAGTGACAGTAAAAAGACAGAAATTCAATGTCAGACATTGATAGTGTTTTTAGGTAAAGGATTCTAAAACTTGTGTATTAGGAGTAAGTAGGCCAATTTTGTATGTAGGAAATAAAAATATGTAATGCCAACAAAATAAAAAAATGAATGTAACCTTTTTAGTATATTTGAAAGGGGTAGAGGGTAAAAAACATGGCACATTTTGACGACTAAAAACACAGTTTGAGATATTTCCACACTATGAGATTGGAATAATACTGTGAAATTGTGAAAATGATGATAATGCCATGGTAGTGTAAGAGCTGTTTAAAAAGACCGCCTGAAATGTCAGCCTGTTTTGGTGGGATGGTGTTTTGACCTGCCTGGTGACATCACCAGGCGGTAAATTAGTTAATAGACCAATAAGAAAGAGTTCCAAACATCTCTGCCAATAACAGATCGTTTTCAGTTTTCCCCTCCCCACTCAGACCCCTCCCAGACAGTCCAAGCAAAATTCTTGCTTGAGAAATTGCTCTTTCCTAAGAAGCTATTTTTGTAAAAAAAATACATCATTTTAATTGAAGACAATCACAGTAAGGTACTTAATTGTTACCCAGAAATGATTTGATTGTCACGCCCTGGCTATAGAGAGGTTTTTTATTCTCTATTTTGGTTAGGCCAGGGTGTGACTAGGGTGGCAGTCTATGTTCTTTTTTCTATGTTGTTGTATTTCTGTGTTTGGCCTGGTATGGTTCTCAATCAGAGGCAGCTGTCGATCGTTGTCTCTGATTGAGAATCATACTTAGGTAGCCTGTTTTCCATTTTGTGTTGTGGGTGATTCATTTCTGTTTAGTGTGTGTTGCACCTGACGGAGCTGTTTTCGGTTGTCACTTTGTTGTTTTTGCTTTGTAGTGTTCAGTTTACCATTAAAATGACGAACACTTACCACGCTGCGTTTTGGTCTTCACCTCCTTCCGACGACAGCCGTGACATTGATATTGACCTTTAACAACTCCATATGGTTTAGCACCAACCTAGTTTGAATTGCAAACAGCCCTTGTGGATGAACAACAACCCCACTTCCCACCTCTCCCAGTTTGCCAGTTATGCACTAATAGGTATAAAAAGGGGTATAGCTGCGAAAAACAAACGAATAACGATCTGTTTGAATAGAGGTCATATAGTAATAACATTCTTTTTAAAGGTAAAATACTGTCTTCTTTGTGAAAATGGCTTTACATTGATAATCACCAAATTACATCATGTTCTATTTTTTATAATGACAACCCTTATCCGACTGTCACTATAGAGGTTCTATAATTCAATGTATTATTATGTAACAAAACCTGATCCACATGTTAACACGTATTTTGAGGAAAATAATTTTGAACCCAAATAGATTAAAACACCTTTGAAGTTATTATTTTTTTAAAATATTTTATTATTTCCACTTTCCAGTATGATAACCTTAACCAGTTTATAGCCTGCCAAGAGCCTTACCAAAATATTTTACTAACTTAAGTCTTCATATATGTACCATACACAACATGGAACAAAATATTTGATTAAATGATCAAGTATAAACCATTAAAACAATATTGAATGTGGTATACAGTACATGTGTGAGGCTTAATGTGATAACTCTCCTGAACAAAAATATAAACACATGTAAAGAGTTGGTCCCATGTTTCATGAGCTAAAATAAAATATTCCAGAAATGTTCCGTATGCACAAAAATCTTATTTCTCTATATTTTTGTGTACAAATTTGTTTACATCCCTGTTAGTGAGCATTTCTCCTTCAACGAGATAATCCATCCACCTGACAGGTGTGGCGTATCAAGAAAGCTGATGAAACAGCATGATCGTCTGAGACCAGCCCCCCGGACAGCTGATGAATCTGAGGAGTATTTCTGTCTGTAATAAAGCCCTTTTGTGGGGAAGAACTCATTCTGACTGGCTGGGCCCCTACCCAGTCATGTGAAATTCATAGATTAGGGCCTAATGAATTGATTTCAATTGACTGATGTCCTTATATGAACGGTAACTCAGTAAAATTGTGGAAATTGTTGCATGTTGCGTAAATATTTTTGTTCAGTATAAAGCTAAACATTTGGAGCCGTTTTCACAGTCACAGTTTACACCTAGTTTATGGACTAAACAACACTTCCAGGGTTGGTCCAGGACTATGCCAGAGAGGAAGAGGAGACATGAGAGGTTTTACTCTGCCCAAAATCTGTCCACGAAAAATGAATCCACGAAGTGAGACATTTTTGTATGGGGGTCAATGAGAGAGTGCCGAATTTGGTTAAAATATATATATTTAGCTATGTATGGCTTATTTGATCGAATATACGTTTTGTTATGGTTAGGTTGTTACGAGGAATGCACTGATATAAGTGGACGCACGTGGCATTCTGGCAACTTTAAGAAAAACAACTTTATATCAGAATTGTGCCTGTTGTCATAGAGATAGACTCTATCTCAGGGGTGTCAAACTCATTCCACGGGGGGCCGAGTGTCTGCGGGTTTTCGCTCCTCCCTTGTACTTGATTGATGAAGTAACTTCACTAATTAGTTAGGAACTCCCCACACCTGGTTGTCTAGGGCTTTATTGAAAGGAAAAAACAAAAACCTGCAGACACTAGGCCCTCCGTGGAATTAGTTTGACACCCCTGAGATAGAGGATTCGTCATTGATATAACTTGTTTTAATATTGCCATTGCCATTGAGGGCTTCGACCATTTTGAATTAGTCAAATGGGTGGGGATTCCTATGAGTTGGGCGCAATCAGCCAATGAAGAAGAAGAAAACTGAGTACTATAAAATGAAGACAGCCTCAATGATGCTGCCCATGCTGTCACAGACGCTATAATGACACAGATACAAACATGAGTCCTCTATCTCTCAATTCAATTCAAGGGGCTTTATTGGCAGGGAAACATATGTTAACGTTGCCAAAGCAAGTGAAGTAGATAATATACACAAGTGAAATAAACAATAAAAATTAACAGTAAACATTACACTCACAGAAGTTCCAAAATAATATAGACATTACAAATGTCATATTATATATATATAGTGTTGTAACGATGTACAAATGGTTAAAGTACAAAAGGGAAAATAAATAAGCATAAATATGGGTTGTATTTACAATGGTGTTTGTTCTTCACTGGTTGACCTTTTCTTGAGGCAACAGGTCAGAAATCGTGCTGCTGTGATGGCACACTGTGGTATTTCACCCAGTAGATATGGGAGTTTATCAAAATCGGGTTTGTTTTCGAATTCTTTGTGGATCTGTGTAGTCTGAGAGAAATATGTGTCTCTAATATGGTCATTCATTGGGCAGGAGGTTAGGAAGTGCAGCTCAGTTTCCTCTATCTCTATTGACTGTGTGCACACGTATCTGCCCTCTCATTGGCTAGAATGGTCCCACCAGATCTCGCCTCCTGCCTACCTGCCTTCCATATTTGAGGACATGTATTTCCATTGTTAGAGTGTTCAATCAACTATCTTGTCAATATAATAGACAATCTTTGACTGTGCTTAATCTGTCCGGGAACCGCGCCGTTATCATTTGGGCTGTGTTCAGTACAAAAAACGTAGTGCAACGTTCAATTAAACGGAAACGTTACTGTTCTGTATGGCCAGTTAAAAAACTGGAGTGGTTGGGTTGTGGGTTCAAAATGCACCGCTGCCTTTTAAATAGGCATACGTCACTCATTGTTTCAAGCCCCACTCCGATACACCCACCAAACTGAGCAAATATACCTCAAAGTATGTTCAAGAAAGTTGACGAACGTTTTGGGGAAACGTGTCGTTCAGTACAAACCGTCACGCAACGTAGTAAATGTTGAATCGAACTGAAACACTCCTGGGAAACTGCGCTGGCTGTCCATGAGGGTTTGGTTCTCTGGCATTGCTTAGGTTTTACCACCATCTGCTGGTTGAAACATATATGCACATGATTCACATTTTCCTCTTGAGTTTGAACATGAATTTATGTAACCTTGGATTGTAGTGAACATCTTTCGATGAGTGTGACTTCCTCTCTTAATCTTTATATGGCTAGATGTACATGTGCCTTCCCCATTAAACACAACATATGTGGACATATGTTATAGTTCATTGTAAACTCTACATATAAACACTTTTCTTTATAGCACTTAAACCATTCAGAATAGGCCTAAATCCGAAGCACAATACATGCTTTAACCAAAAACCCAACCTAATCACAGGATAATTTTAATCTGGAATAAAAAAACTAAAACAAGCCCCTGAATCAGATAAATGCAATCAATATCTGTTAAAAGAGGGTATACAGAAGTTGCTGGCTAAATGTGAACCTTCAATTTTGGCCTTAGTATTGTCTACATGGTTCATTAACTCATAAAATCTGAATATTTATGCTAACAGTAGAGCCCCACAGTGGAGATGTCATAATACCCATAAAGCATAGCGGTCAAACAGGGAAATGGATCCAATTGTTTTTCCACCATTCATTTTTTCCATAGGGGATGTTAGAAACACTTAAAATAAGGGCTGTGTTTTGTGTAGGCTTACCCTGGCGTGACGTTTTGATAACCATGTAAATCTCTATCGGACAAGGTGACTTTTATCAATATATTTTTGGGGCTCTATTTCCTCTCAGATTTGAACATGCTAATTAGCATCAAAGTAGACGTCATGCAAGATTACAAATCCCTGCAAACTCCTGCACGTCATCTCTAGCTGACACCTTTGCTAACAGGTATTGTGTCAATTTAAAACTTGCACAAAACAGTTCAAAGAATTGTCCATTTAAAGAAATGTAGCTAAATTATTCATTACTACACTTAGCTAACATTAGATAGTTAATCCAGAGATTCGTACCTTTACCTTGATTCGGCAGTCTTGTCCAGATTATCATTTACATTTACATTTACATTTAAGTCATTTAGCAGACGCTCTTATCCAGAGCGACTTACAAATCATGGCATTTGTAGTTCTTATGATAGCTAATTAGCATTTCATTTTTGGGGGTAAATACAGGCAAATATATTGATAAAAGTCACTTTGTCCTAGAGAGATTTACACAGCCCTTATTTTAAGTGTTTCTACATACCCCAAGGGAAAAATAAATGGTGGGAAAATTGTTGGAGCCATTTCCCTGTTTGACCGCTAGGTTTTATGGGTATTATGACTCATACTGTGGCACTCTATATACTGTAGTTTTTGCTCATGTACATGGGAAGGTGTGCCCCTTTCTATCCAATGAGATAATCTGGGCAGAATTTCTTTAAGTGGCCCCTTTTGGATCAATAGCTTCCCCAGAAGCAAAAGTTCCTTACAGACTCTTTAATCGCGGTGTTCTTTGCACAAGGTAGTATATTGCTGCATATACTTTGGCAGTATTAGAGTTAGTTTGACACCTATGGCACTGGCAGACCTATTTTCTGCCATAATTTATTTAGCATATTTAAGTAGCCTGCAGGCTACTCAAAATGTAGGCTGTAATTGAAAACAATACAGCATTTTAAATTGTGCCTCTTTGCAAGGACAGGCAAGAAATTAGTCATGTAGTAGGAATTACCCATATTTTCTGTCTCTATTTGAGGAGTAGCATAATTTGGGTGAGAGTCCATGTTCTCCATGCCGCTGTCCTTTTTAAATTAATACATCCACTATTGAGGACGTTTTTAAAATTATTATTATTATTAACGCTCTCTAAGGACTACAGTGACAGCTTCTCGACGTTGGGATTTAGGTTTTGTACCTGTATTCTTGCGCTGATCTACACATTTTCGTGCATGAGGCACCGTTTCCAGGCCTTATTCTTTGCTTTAATTATTTATTTACGTGTAAACTGCAGTCTTGCTATCAAAACATTGATGGTCGATAATTCCCATCTCTGTTGAGGGCCGAACTAAAACACCTTAATTTATTTTCATCTCAAATTGGAGTAGGCTGGCACACAGTCATTATGGCTCGTCCACGGCCGCGGGAGTACAAGGCAGGAGATTTGGTTTTTGCGAAGATGAAGGGATACCCACACTGGCCAGCGAGGGTGAGTAGGTGATGCAGCCGAGCTGAAGAGCAGGGAGGCGGGGTTGCCTGAGACAATAACGCCGATGCTTTGGGATATATGCGATGGGCTCTTGCCGCCACCTTCTTCACCATGCGTGTTTGTCTTTCGCAGCAAAGTGCTTAGTTCACAGTGTACCTTCCTTCATCACATATTCAGCTATTGCGGGTCGCTATTTTGATACGCTGCAAACCACAATAACCAGTCATTCTTATGTTTACCATTCTTTACATTTTCCCTGTGTTTCCCAGTCAGGAAATGAGGGCGCTATTGAATGGTGTGCTACTACGTCTATTTTTGAATCCGTCTTTTCCTTACGTACTGTTTTTACTTTTCAACATTCCACAAATTCCCTTGAATGCAAAGCGGTTGTAATTGTATAGGCCTATAGAGTAATTAGCTAGTGTAGCAGCGATTTGGTATAGCCTACTAGAGCTAGCCTTTATAGTCAGTCAGACTTGACCTGAGGTAACCGGGTGAGCGTGAGCCCTTTCCAACAACAATGTTACATTGTAAGCGTTCTGATTACACTGTTGGCCTCAAGTGTTCTAGCATCTGCAACATTTTCAAGATACTGACACTTTACACTCTTATTTCTGTTGTTTGGAATATGTAGCCAATATACAGCATGGAAGATATGATGCTACTGTTTACTGGAATATTAAAGTGTGTTAATTAACAATGCAGTTCACATACACTGTTGCCGTTTGTATTATGGGTTAATTTTTGAGATCCCATGAACAGATACATCTGACTTGCATGTTATAACAGTCTCTCTCTCTCTCTCTCTCTCTCTCTCATGCACTCTACATCACTCTCTCTCTCTACCCCCATTAGATTGATGAACTTCCAGAGGGAGCTGTCAAGCCACCTGCTAATAAATATCCCATATTTTTCTTTGGCACGCATGAAACGTAAGCCAACACACTACTATTATGTACCAAATGGCACCCTATTCCCTGTATAGTGCACTACCTTTGATCAGATCATGCACACCTTTTCTTTGCAACTTTTTTTTGTTAAGCATATTACCAAAAGCATCTCCTGTGGCCTATGTTATTACACTGAGACCTATGGTATTACACTGAGGCCTATGTTATTACACTGAGACCTATGGTATTACACTGAGGCCTATGTTATTACACTGAGGCATATGGTATTACACTGAGGCCTATGATATTACACTGAGGCCTATGTTATTACACTGAGGTCTATGGTAATACACTGAGGCCTATGTTATTACACGGAGGCCTATGGTATTACACTGAGACCTATGGTAATACACTGAGGCCTATGGTATTACACTGAGGCCTATGGTATTACACTGAGGCCTATGGTATTACACTGAGGCCTATGGTATTACACTGAGGCCTATGTTATTACACGGAGGCCTATGATATTACACTGAGGCCTATGTTATTACACTGAGGCCTATGGTATTACACTGAGGCCTATGGTATTACACTGAGGCCTATGGTATTACACTGAGGCCTATGGTATTACACTGAGGTATTACACACTACACACTACTTACACCAATGGGGTAAGTAGTGCACTACATAGGGAATATTTGGGACACATGCACACCTTTTCTTTGCAACTTTTTTTTGTTAAGCATATTACCAAAAGCATCTCCTGTGGCCTATGTTATTACACTGAGACCTATGGTAATACACTGAGGCATATGGTATTACACGGAGGCCTATGGTATTACACTGAGACCTATGTTATTACACTGAGGCCTATGTTATTACACGGAGGCCTATGATATTACACTGAGGCCTATGTTATTACACTGAGACCTATGGTAATACACGGAGGCCTATGGTATTACACTGAGACCTATGTTATTACACTGAGACCTATGGTAATACACTGAGGCCTATGTTATTACACTGAGGCCTATGTTATTACACTGAGGCCTATGGTATTACACTGAGACCTATGGTATTACACTGAGGCCTATGTTATTACACTGAGGCCTATGGTATTACACTGAGGCCTATGTTATTACACTGAGGCCTATGGTATTACACTGAGGCCTATGGTATTACACTGAGGCCTATGGTATTACACTGAGGCCTATGGTATTACACTGAGGCCTATGGTATTACACTGAGGCCTATGTTATTACACGGAGGCCTATGATATTACACTGCGGCCTATGTTATTACACTGAGGCCTATGGTATTACACTGAGGCCTATGGTATTACACTGAGGCCTATGGTATTACACTGAGGCCTATGGTATTACACTGAGACCTATGGTATTACACTGAGGCCTATGGTATTACACTGAGACCTATGTTATTACACTGCGGCCTATGTTATTACACTGAGGCCTATGTTATTACACTGAGGCCTATGGTATTACACTGAGACCTATGTTATTACACTGCGGCCTATGTTATTACACTGAGGCCTATGGTATTACACTGAGGCCTATGGTATTACACTGAGGCCTATGGTATTACACTGAGGCCTATGGTATTACACTGAGACCTATGTTATTACACTGCGGCCTATGTTATTACACTGAGACCTATGTTATTACACTGAGACCTATGGTATTACACTGAGGCCTATGTTATTACACTGAGACCTATGTTATTACACGGAGGCCTATGTTATTACACTGAGGCCTATGTTAATACACTGAGGCCTATGGTATTACACTGAGGCCTATGGTATTACACTGAGGCCTATGTTAATACACTGAGGCCTATGGTATTACACTGAGGCCTATGGTATTACACTGAGGCCTATGGTATTACACTGAGGCCTATGGTATTACACTGAGGCCTATGGTATTACACTGAGGCCTATGGTATTACACTGAGGCCTATGGTATTACACTGAGGCCTATGGTATTACACTGAGGCCTATGGTATTACACTGAGGCCTATGGTATTACACTGAGGCCTATGTTATTACACTGAGGCCTATGTTATTACACTGAGGCCTATGTTATTACACTGAGGCCTATGTTAATACACTGAGGCCTATGGTATTACACTGAGACCTATGTTATTACACTGAGGCCTATGTTATTACACTGAGGCCTATGATATTACACTGAGGCCTATGTTATTACACTGAGGCCTATGGTATTACACTGAGGCCTATGTTATTACACTGAGGCCTATGTTATTACACTGAGGCCTATGTTATTACACTGAGACCTATGTTATTACACGGAGGCCTATGTTATTACACTGAGGCCTATGTTAATACACTGAGGCCTATGGTATTACACTGAGGCCTATGGTATTACACTGAGGCCTATGTTAATACACTGAGGCCTATGGTATTACACTGAGGCCTATGGTATTACACTGAGGCCTATGGTATTACACTGAGGCCTATGGTATTACACTGAGGCCTATGGTATTACACTGAGGCCTATGGTATTACACTGAGGCCTATGGTATTACACTGAGGCCTATGGTATTACACTGAGGCCTATGGTATTACACTGAGGCCTATGTTATTACACTGAGGCCTATGTTATTACACTGAGGCCTATGTTATTACACTGAGGCCTATGTTAATACACTGAGGCCTATGGTATTACACTGAGACCTATGTTATTACACTGAGGCCTATGTTATTACACTGAGGCCTATGATATTACACTGAGGCCTATGTTATTACACTGAGGTCTATGGTATTACACTGAGGCCTATGTTATTACACTGAGGCCTATGTTATTACACTGCGGCCTATGTTAATACACTGAGGCCTATGTTATTACACTGAGGCCTATGGTAATACACTGAAGTCGATGTTATTACACTGAGGCCTATGTTATTACACTGAGGCCTATGTTATTACACTGAGGCCTATGTTATTACACTGAGGCCTATGTTATTACACTGAGGCCTATGTTAATACACTGAGGCCTATGGTATTACACTGAGACCTATGTTATTACACTGAGGCCTATGTTATTACACTGAGGCCTATGATATTACACTGCGGCCAATGTTATTACACTGAGACCTATGGTAATACACTGAGGCCTATGGTATTACACTGAGGCCTATGGTATTACACTGAGGCCTATGTTATTACACTGAGGCCTATGTTATTACACTGAGGCCTATGTTATTACACTGAGGCCTATGTTATTACACTGAGGCCTATGTTATTACACTGAGGCCTATGTTAATACACTGAGGCCTATGGTAATACACTGAGGCCTATGTTATTACACTGAGGCCTATGTTATTACACTGAGGCCTATGATATTACACTGAGGCCTATGTTATTACACTGAGGCCTATGTTATTACACTGAGGCCTATGGTATTACACTGAGGCCTATGGTAATACACTGAGGCCTATGTTATTACACTGAGGTCTATGGTATTACACTGAGGCCTATGTTATTACACTGAGGCCTATGGTAATACACTGAGGCCTATGTTATTACACTGAGGTCTATGGTATTACACTGAGGCCTATGGTATTACACTGAGGCCTATGTTATTACACTGAGGCCTATGTTATTACACTGAGGCCTATGATATTACACTGAGGCCTATGTTATTACACTGAGGCCTATGTTATTACACTGAGGCCTATGATATTACACTGAGGCCTATGATATTACACTGAGGCCTATGTTATTACACTGAGGCCTATGATATTACACTGAGGCCTATGTTATTACACTGAGGCCTATGTTATTACACTGAGGCCTATGTTATTACACTGAGGCCTATGGTATTACACTGAGGCCTATGTTATTACACTGAGGCCTATGGTAATACACTGAGGCCTATGATATTACACTGAGGCCTATGTTATTACACTGAGGCCTATGATATTACACTGAGGCCTATGGTAATACACTGAGGCCTATGATATTACACTGAGGCCTATGTTATTACACTGAGGCCTATGTTATTACACTGAGGCCTATGTTATTACACTGAGGCCTATGTTATTACACTGAGGCCTATGGTATTACACTGAGGCCTATGTTATTACACTGAGGCCTATGGTAATACACTGAGGCCTATGTTATTACACTGAGGCCTATGTTATTACACTGAGGCCTATGATATTACACTGAGGCCTATGGTATTACACTGAGGCCTATGGTATTACACTGAGGCCTATGTTATTACACTGAGGCCTATGGTATTACACTGAGGCCTATGGTATTACACTGAGGCCTATGTTATTACACTGAGGCCTATGATATTACACTGAGGCCTATGGTAATACACTGAGGCCTATGGTATTACACTGAGGCCTATGGTATTACACTGAGGCCTATGTTATTACACTGAGGCCTATGATATTACACTGAGGCCTATGTTATTACACTGAGGTCTATGATATTACACTGAGGCCTATGATATTACACTGAGGCCTATGTTATTACACTGAGGCCTATGCTGTTATACTGTTATAGCACTGTATTTATTTATTTATTTTGTACTTTTACCCCTTTCTCTCCTCAATTTCATGGTATCCAATTGGTAGTTACGGTCTTGTCTCATCGCTGCAACTCCCGTACAGACTCAGGAGAGGTCGAGAGCCGTGCGTCCTCCGAAACACAACCCAACCATTGCCCACTTAACCCGGAAGCCAGCCGCACCAATGTGTCGGAGAAAACACCGTGCACCTGGCTACCGTGTCAGCGTGCACTGTGCTCAGCCCGCCACAGGAGTCACTAGTGCGCGATGGGGGAAGGACATCCCTGCCGGCCAAACCCTCCCCTAACCCGGACAACGCTGGGCCAATTGTGCGCCGCCCCATGGGTCTCCCGTTCGCGGCCAGCTGCGACAGAGCCTGGACTCGAACTCAGAATCCCTAGTGGCACAGCTAGCACTGCGATTCAGTGCCTTAGAACACTGCACCACTCGGGAACCCGTTATAACACTGTATTATAGTGATCAGCAGAGAATATAGGCCTATTATAAACTGGAAAGTTTGAGCCCTGAATGCTGATTGACAGCCATGGTATATCAGACCGTATACCACGGGTATGACAACATATTTATTTTTACTGCTCTAATTACATTGGTAACCAGTTTATAATAGCAATAAGGCACCTCAGGGGTTTGTGGTTTATGGCCAATATACCACGGCTAAGGGCTGTGCCCAGGCACTCCATGTTGTGTCGTACGGAAGAACAGCCCTTAGCCGTGGTATATTGGCCATATATTACATTCCCTTGTGCCTCACTGCTTAAATATAACACTATCTTAACTTGGGTACTTTATAGCAAATATGTTTATTGTTCGCACACACACTCTAGTTATAAACATGAGCGCTCACTTCACAAAACAGTAGCACAACTTGAGTATATAAATTACATGACGGAGTATATGTAGTACATATACTGAGTGTACAAAACATTAAGAACACCTGCTCTTTCCATGACATAGACTGACCAGGTGAAAGCTATGATCCCTTATTGATGTCACTTGTTAAATCCATTTCAATCAGTGTACATGAAGGGGAGGAGACAGGATAAAGAATGATTTTTAAGCCTTGAGACAATTGAGACATCAAATCAAATTTATTTATATAGCCCTTCTTACATCAGCTGATATCTCAAAGTGCTGTACAGAAACCCAGCCTAAAACCCCAAACAGCAAGCAATGCAGGTGTAGAAGCACGGTGGCTAGGAAAAACTCCCTAGGAAGAAACCTAGAGAGGAACCAGGCTATGAGGGGTGGCCAGTCCTCTTCTGGCTGTGCCGGGCGGAGATTAAAACAGAACATGGCCAAGATGTTCAAATGTTCATAAATGACCAGCATGGTCAAATAATAATAATCACAGTAGTTGTCGAGGGTGCAGCAAGTCAGCACCTCAGGAGTAAATGTCAGTTGGCTTTTCATAGCCGATCATTAAGAGCATCTCTACCGCTCCTGCTGTCTCTAGAGAGTTGAAAACAGCAGGTCTGGGACAGGTAGCACGTCCGGTGAACAGGTCAGGGTTCCATAGCCGCAGGCAGAACAGTTGAAACTGGAGCAGCAGCACGGCCAGGTGGACTGGGGACAGCAAGGAGTCATCGTGCCAGGTAGTCCTGAGGCATGGTCCTAGGGCTCAGGTCCTCCGAGAGAGAGAAAGAAAGAGAGAAAGAGAGAATTAGAGAGAGCATACTTAAATTCACACAGGACACCGGATAAGACAGGAGAAGTACTCCAGATATAACAAACTGACCCTAGCCCCCCGACACATAAACTACTGCAGCATAAATACTGGAGGCTGAGACAGGAGGGGTCAGGAGACACTGTGGCCCCATCCGATGATACCCCCGAACACGGCCAAACAGGAAGGATATAACCCCACCCACTTTGCCAAAGCACAGCTCCCACACCACTAGAGGGATATCTTCAACCACCAACTTACCATCCTGAGACAAGGCCGAGTATAGCCCACAAAGATCTCCGCCACGGCACAACCCAAGGGGGGGGCGCCAACCCAGACAGGAAGATCACGTCAGTGACTCAACCCACACATGGATTGTGTATGTGTGCCATTCAGAGGGTGAATGGGCAAGACAAAAGGTTGAAGTGCCTTTGAACGGGTATGGTAGTAGGTGCCAGGCGCACCGCTTTGTGTCAAGAACTGCAACGCTTCAGGGTTTTTCATGCTCAACAGTTTCCCGTGTGTATCAACAATGGTCCACCAGCCAAAGGACATCCAGCCAACTTGACACAACTGTGGGAAACATTGGAGTCAACATGGGACAGCATCCCTGTGGAACGCTTTCAACACCTTGTAGAGTACATGCCTCGATGAATTGAGGCTGCTCTGAGGGGAAAGGGGGGGTGCAACTTGATATTAGGAAGGTGTTCTTAATGTTTTGTACACTCAGTGTAAGTTTCATTTTTGTGATGACAGATGAATGTTAGTGGTTTGGTTCTGGTCATGTTGGTATTACTGCTCACCATCTCTGTCCCACCACAGGGCCTTCCTGGGCCCCAGGGATCTCCTACCATACAAGGAGTACAAGGACAAGTTTGGCAAGTCCAACAAGAGGAAAGGTTTCAACGAGGGTCTGTGGGAGATCGAGAACAACGCAGGGGTCAAATTCACCGGCTATCAGGTCCGTCGTGCTCCTCAGTCCATTTTTGTGGATTGGCCGGCACATACAGAAGTATACAAAAGTAATCAAGATATGTGGACAGTGCATTCTGAATAGCAGTTATAACTTATAAGCCAAACTCATAACTAATAACTTCTAAGCCATCAGCAACAAGGACACACACACACACACACACACACACACACACACACACACACACACACACACACACACACACACACACACACACACACACACACACACACACACACACACACACACACACACACACACACACACACACACACACACACACAAGAGTTGTTTCTTAGTTGCTGATGTCTCATAACTGCTTGTCATAGTCCAGTGTCTACATATTATGGGCTGCTGCTTGACCTTGGTGCAGTCCTCTCCTGGAGAATTCCTTATAGAAGAGACTTCCTTTTTATTTGTTTTGCTCTCAATATTTTCTCAGTTGATCTCAATATCACATCAGTGAATAGTGTCTGCTCACTGTACTGTTCTGTAGATTCTTCTCATGTCACTATGAAGCCAAAGGTATATTTGCCACTCTGTGTGGACAATAAAGTTGTACTCTATTCTACTCTATCCTACGTTCTCAGGCCATCCAGCAGCAGAGCTTTTCCAAGACGGCGGGAGAAGGAGGAGACGTGGCAGACGGGAGCAGTGAAGGAGAGGAGAGAGATTCCATAGAGGAGGTGGAAGATGACAAAGGCAAACTGAAGGAAGACAGGGCCGGGTCCAAACGGAAAAAGACCGCCTCCTCTAAGGTACAGGTTATCACAAACTAGTTATCAGACTCAAACCTGTTATTACACTCTATCACACTGTAAACCTGTAGAACTCAACCATAGTCCTGGAGACCCACAGGGTGTGCAGATGTTTGTTCCAACCCAGCATTAACGCAGCTGGTTCAAAGACTTGATAGATGATTAGTTTGGTCAGTTGTGTTAGTGCTGGGCTATATAAAAGCCTGCCCAGCCTGTGGGAACCCCGGAACAGGGTTGAAGAACACTGGCTTAACATAAGTGGCACGATGGTCTTGTGTTTTTTTTTTTTTTTTTATGAGATGGTTGCCAACAGGGTCATTTCAGGGGCATCTCTAAAGTGCATCTAAAAACTTTCAAGAGGCTTCCTCTCCTTGCCTCCTCTCCTTCATCTGCACTGACCGGACAAGGTGAAAGCAATATGACGGATGCCTTCCAACCAGGTATCTGTCTTCACTTGTTTAGCAATGTCAGCTAAATGAAGCAAACGATAAGATGAGAGGAAGCCACGTGAGACTATTGAGCTCTATCTCTAGTCTCTCCGGAGCTGTAGCTAACCTATAGGTTAAAGGTGAGAGGTCAGAGTGCAGGTGCGTATGTTCAGGTGAGCAATGGGAGGGGGGGGGGGGCGCTATCATGAGCCTACTGATACAATACATTCCAAGTCGTCAGCATATCTTGAAAAATAATGCTTATGAAGTGAACTAGGAGGGTTGAGAAACGCTGATAGTTCCATTTGAATGGTATTTCCTTCATCAGGACAACACAAAGCCTATGGGCCCATACAGAGGCAGGGTGGTTGTAGGTAATGTTACTGTGGTGTCCATTGAGGCCTGGGTTGAAAAAGTCACCCACAGCCCCCTCCACCCCATCCTCGCTTAGCAACCACTGTTGCCTAGCAACTGGGTTCTATTACGCACATCTATTCGATGGAATGTAGCATTCCAGAAGACCGACCTCAGCCTCTCAAATTGGAATAGTCTAACTCGTGCTTGCATTACACAGATTAACATTTTCTTGCTTTTGTCCTTCAAAGTGCTGGCTATGCTTTTACTGTTTTGTTTAAACGCACATATCATTTGACCTGTGTTCTTTATATGTGTAGTGTGGTGTAGTGAAAGTTGAACAGATCAGCATCACACACAGAGTTGAACTGAGCTATGCAGAGCAGATGTTATGTTAATACATTATGATACTCTAACAGGATGTTAATACATTATGATACTCTAACAGGGATGTTAATACATTATGATACTCTAACAGGATGTTAATACATTATGATACTCTAACAGGGATGTTAATACATTATGATACTCTAACAGGATGTTAATACATTATGATACTCTAACAGGGATGTTAATACATTATGATACTCTAACAGGGATGTTAATACATTATGATACTCTAACAGGGATGTTAATACATTATGATACTCTAACAGGGATGTTAATACATTATGATACTCTAACAGGATGTTAATACATTATGATACTCTAACAGGGATGTTAATACATTATGATACTCTAACAGGGATGTTAATACATTATGATACTCTAACAGGGATGTTAATACATTATGATACTCTAACAGGATGTTAATACATTATGATACTCTAACAGGGATGTTAATACATTATGATACTCTAAAAGAGATGTTATGTTAAAACATTATGATACTCTAACAGGGATGTTAATACATTATGATACTCTAACAGGATGTTAATACATTATGATACTCTAACAGGGATGTTAATACATTATGATACTCTAACAGGGATGTTAATACATTATGATACTCTAACAGGGATGTTATGTTAATACATTATGATACTCTAACAGGGATGTTAATACATTATGATACTCTAACAGGATGTTAATACATTATGATACTCTAACAGGGATGTTATGTTAATACATTATGATACTCTAACAGGGATGTTAATACATTATGATACTCTAACAGGATGTTAATACATTATGATACTCTAACAGGGATGTTATGTTAATACATTATGATACTCTAACAGGGATGTTAATACATTATGATACTCTAACAGGATGTTAATACATTATGATACTCTAAAAGAGATGTTAATACATTATGACATTCTAACAAGGAGCAGATCTGATGAAGCCTGACTGGGGATTGGTTGAAACATCATTAGCCATGCTCACTTTTTCAGATACCTACAGAACATTTTGGGGCCAGAAATTATTTAAAAAATTGTCCAGTTCAAAGAATAATGTATGTCATGACTCCCGCCGAAGTCGGCTCCTCTCCTTGTTCGGGCGGCGCTCGGCGGTCGACGTCACCGGTCTTCTAGCCATCGCCGCTCCACCTTTCATTTTCCATTGGTTTTGTCTTGTTTTTCCGCACACCTGTTTTACATCCCCTCATCACTCTACGTGTATATTATCCTCTGTTCCCCCCATGTCTGTGTGTGTAATTGTTCGTTACGTGTCATGTGTCACGCTTCATGCTGGTTTTTCGCCGGGTCTTGTTTGGAACCCATGGTATTGTATGCTGTACATTATTTGTGTGACGAGTGCGCTATTCGCTTTTGCCTTTGGCGGGAGTGTCGTTACGCATTTGCGTCCGACTGTTTTCCTTCTGCTAAATAAAGTGTGCCTGTTCACTCACCTCTGCTCTCCTGCACCTGACTTCAGTTCACCAGTTGCGCACACTGTTGACAATGGATGCATTCATTAAACTTCATTAAGTACTTACTTTATTGTTCAATGAGACTCTATGTTTCCCACATATTGCAAGACAGCAAATCATATCTGTGAAATGTTATGAAATACTTATTGATACAGTATCATGGACTCTAGCTATCCACTAGCAAAGCACGTCCATTTAGTGTTGCGTGAGTGCTGTTCTGACAAATAAGCACCTTATCACTACCTGCACACAACAACTCCCTGGTTTCAACGTCCTCAGGAAGTAGTGGTCCTCAATAGGTTCAGAACTGGCCACGGCCCATGCCTCGCCAACCTCCAGCGATGGGGCATAAAAGCAAGCCCCTTATGGCCTGTGGGGTGGAGAAAATAATGCACCACATTTTTTTGCATTCACTGAATAAATAAATAGTGCTGATCTGTGTGTGTTGTCCCCAGAAGTCGTCCAAGCTGTCCAGGATCTCGTCTGGAGAGGAGGATCTGGAGGACGGGAAAGAGGAGGATCAGAAGAGTGGATCGGAGGGGGGAGACCCCGATAACGGCATCATCCAGAACACTGCCGACAGCAAGGTGAGCCGCCCGGGGAGGTGTCAGGGTTGGGGACAATTTTAATTAAAGTCAGTTAAATCAGGAAAAGATTTGAATTTAAAATATATATATATTTTTTTAAATAAATAGGTTCTCCTTTTCAGTTTATAAAAAAAATTATATATATATAAAATATAAAAAAATTACAACAATTAAGTCAGAATTTCAGTCTACTTCTTGAATTGACTGTCTTCAATTTGAATTGACCCCAACCATGGTGGATGTAGCCTGATCCCAGATCTGTTTGTATGCTTGGCGTGACATTGACCCTAGTTGACAAGACATTGCTGACACATTTCAGTCACAGGTATGTTTATTCCTTCCTTAGTACCGCAAAGTGATAGTGTTGCATGATCAACACTTGATTACTAATTTATTTGATTTAGCAAAGATTAAAATGGAGGTGAAAATGTTGCAGATATTGTTAATTCAATGCATGAATACTGACACCAGGGGGCATGGTAGCAAAATTATTGTTCTGATTCTCTTGTATCATTCAAACAGCATTATTATATCACTTCATTGTGTCCTGTGTCACTGTCAGATACTTATGTTTCTGAGGTGTATTCTAATTGTTTAATAGGATATTTTTCAATTCGAATATTTGTATTCCTTCTGTTCCAGAACCAGTTGCTGAGAGAAGAACATTAGGTGCTGTGGACACCTGCAGAGGGAAGGGAAGGTATTCATTGTTGCTGTCACGTGATATTGGAATGGTCAAACTCCCATAATCACCACCTCTAGCACTAACTGTAATGGGCGATTCACGTCTATCTCTATGTAGAAAATAACACACATCTACTACAGTATATCACTAAATCTGTACATCTCTGCTTCAGCCAATAGGCGCCCAGGCTAGACTAGAGCCAAGGTAACTAGCTTCAAAACAACATACACACACACTTGTGTCCCCGTCTCTTTCAAAATCAGAACACCACATTTCATATCAAAACAGTGTAAAATAAGCATCAATCAATATTTATATTGACCCTTAGCCTCCACTATCTGATTAATCCATCAATGATGTCATTATAGGTAAACATGTTAGCTATGTTTGATAAAACTTCTATGAATATACAGTATAATATACTCCCTTGTGGTTTATGATGATTGATATATGTTGGGTATTGCAGTGTTCTGATCATACTAGTTGTATCTTGGATTTGCTTTTATAAAACAATGCTTAGGGTTGCAAATTTCCAGTACATTTTCAAAAATGTCCAGTTTTCCAGAAATCCTGGTTGGAATATTCCTGCGATCAGGAGGGAATAAGCAGGAAATCCGGTGATCATACGACTGGAATTCATGGGAAACCTGAGAATTTGGGGAAAGTTACTGGAAATTTGAAATGTGTGTTTAACTGACTGTATAACATATCCATATCACTCAGCACTGTATGTTGCTCTTTTATGTAACCCGCAAAAGATGAATGGAAAAAGACATAGATAAATGTATGAAGTGTTGTGCACAAACCGACTCTCTAACTTTCTATCTCTCTATCTATATATTTGACTTTGGCTGTAGAGTATAGGGCCAGTATTCTACCTGACTGATCTAGCTAACTACTCGTCCGCATCCCAAATGGAACCCTACCACCTACATTCTGTAGTGCACTATGCTGCCTTCATCTTTCTATGGGAAGTGATGAATCGGTTTTAACGTGTGTCAGTAGAATGGGCTATGGTATATTTTAAAAGCTTTCTATAGTGGCATGCTCAACTGTTGTACACAACTACCTAGTTATTTTCTTAACGTTTTCAATTATACTGAACAAAAAGGTAAACGCAACATGTAAAATGTTTCATGAGCTGAAATAAAAGATCCCAGAAATGTTCCATACGCACAAAAACATTATTTCTCTCAAATTTGGTGCACAAATTTGTTTACATCACTGTTAGTGAGCATTTCTCCATTGCCAAGATAATCTATCCACCTGACAGGTGTGGCATATCAAGAAGCTGATTAAATTAGCGTTGCACAGGTGATCCTTGTGCTAGGGACAATAAAAGTTGTCACACAACACAATGCCACAGATGTCGCAAGTTGAGGGAGCGTGCAATTGGCATGCTGACTGCAGGAATTTCCACCAGAGCTGTTGCCAGAGAATTTAATGTTAATTTCTCTACCATAAGCCGCCTCCAACGTCATTTTAGAGAATTTGGCAGTACATCCAACCAGCCTCACAACCGCAGACCACGTGTAACCACACCAGCCCAGGACCTCCACATCCAGCTTCTTCACCTGCGGGATCATCTGAGACCAGCCACCCGGACAGCTGATGAAACTGAGGAGTATTTCTGTCTATAAAAAATCCCTTTTGTGGGGAAAAACTAATTCTGATTGGCTGGGCCTGGCTCCCAAGTGGGTGGGTCTATGCCCTCCCAGGCCCACCCATGGCTGCGCCCCTGCCCACTCATGTGAAATCAATAGATTAGGGCCTAATTAATTAATTTAAATTGAGTGATTTCCTTATATGAACTGTAACTCAGTAAAATCTTTGAAATTGTTGCATGTTGCGTTTATATAAACTCAGTAAAATCTTTTAAATTGTTGCATGTTGCGTTTATATATTTGTTCAGTATTCCTGCTTTTTTTCCATTCACACTTCTTCCACAGTGCAGTGAAGGAGAAAAAAGGACATAACACAACCATGTTTGCAAGCACCTTTCTCAGACGATATATTCATCCTGAGGCATTTATGACATGTTGGAAACTCAGAAATACAAGCTTCCGAGTGAAAAAAACAACATTTGAACTACCCTCCAACTATTTACAAGTGGGAAACTCGGGTATCATTCCTGTGCTGACCTCTGACATCACCTACTAAGGAAATTACCTCGATAACTACATTTTTGGCAGTTAAATGTAACAACAAACCATTATTTTATTTTTTTAAACAGGCTATTTATGTTGTTTTTTTAACACTATAATTTGTTTACAAACTTGATAGCTGTACTTTCGTTTATGATTGGCGCAGCTTGTTTGCCATTGAGCAATCAGCGTTCTCAACGAGTTCAAGGCACGTGAATGCACACAACTCGTTGCTCCGAGTTTACAAGTCATATTTTCAGAGTTTCCGACTTGTCATGAATGCAGCTTTAGTGTTTGGTGTAAAGTTGGCGTCTGGCATGCTGGAAAATTGTGTTTTCTGCCTTGGTTCAGCATCCAAACTTACTGTTACACACTCCCATCAATGGTATGCCAGTAGCCTGCTCTCCTTCCTATGTCTTTATGAAAAATATATTATATTTATTTTTTTGATGATAGTTGATTATAATACTGTGTGAAATGTAAACTCATACATTTAAAAACATTTATTTAAACCTTTCAATCTTTGTTAATGCTCGGAATTAGAACATGTTTTACATTTTAAAGGTTTGTAGTTTAAAGTAAACTGTTTTTTGCTGTTTATGGACAAGACTTTTACAGAATAAACTCATTGGAATGCACTCAGTGTTTGCAAACACGTATTATTTGGATAACACAGACATCTCACATGCAAGAGCACCAACAGAGCCAGAAAACACAAATCAGATTTTACAAATCAAGATTTATTTCAGGTTTTTAACACTTGAAAATTTAAATTAGACACAAATATCAAAATATTGCGTCCACAAAACTAGTCTTTGAATCCTCTCCAAACACCTTTGAACATAACACAATCTATTTTGATTCACCATATAGCATTTTATGACAACAAACCTTTTGTTTTATTTAAAAGTAAACATTGTAATGCTTGACAGAACCAGAGAATACAAGAAGTAATTTAGCTAAAAACACATTTAGAACAGTTCTGTATTCATAACATATCCCAGAGTAGGAGTGCTGCTGATCTAGGGTCAGGTCCCCCCGTCCATGTTATTGTTATCAATCTAAAAGGCTAAACTGATCCTAAATCAGTTCCATAATAAGCTAAGACTAGTCACTGATAAACAGAAATGAAGAGTAAAGGTATCAAGTTTTCTTTCTATGTAAAGGAATGTACCACTGAGCAAGATATGCTTGAATGCTGTTTTAAGTCTCATCTCTGTTGTGTTGCTGCCAGTAGAGTACAGCAGTGAGACTACAGTAGTGTACACTAAAGAGTACAGTTGTGAGTATTGAATATACTACACTTGGAGTTGGCCCGTGCAGAACATGAAACAAACTGGCCACCAGGTTATGCTAGGCAGAGAGATACTGTAACGGCAGCCTTCCTCCTCTTCGTCTGAAGAGGAGGTGTAGCAGGGATCGGACCAAGACGCAGCGTAGTTTGTGCTCAACATGATTTAATCCAGACGAATAACGTGAACACTTACAAAATACAAAAATAACAAACGTGGCAAACCGAAACAGTCCTCTCTGGTGAAACGAACACAAAGACAGGAAACAACCACCCACAAACCCCAACACAAAACAAGCCACCTAAATATGATTCCCAATCAGAGACAACACAAAACACCTGCCTCTGATTGAGAACCATATTAGGCCAAACATAGAAACAGACAAACTAGACACACAACATAGAAGGCCCACCCAGCTCACGTCCTGACCAACACTAAAACAAGTAAAACACACAAGAACTATGGTCAGAACGTGACAGATACTTTTGGACTGGTTTCTGTGTAGTCAGGGCCTGAGTCGGTCAGTCAGCCAGTCAGCCAGCCAGCCAGCCAGCCAGCCAGCCGGTCAGTCAGCCAGTTGGTCAGTCAGCCAGTCTTCTTGTCATTTTGTTGGTCTCTGAAGAAGAAGGCAGGGCTAGTGACACAGCGGTAGCAGAAGGCTTGGGGTACGATGGCATACAGGGCGTTGACTAATAGAAAGACAATCTGGCTGTCAGCTGGTACTCTGTAGGAGAACGGCGTCCGCGTGTGGAGAGATGCACCGATGTGGGAGAACTGGGCCTGAGGAGGAGAGAAGACAAGATAAGACAGAGAGAGTATAAGAACAAGAAGTGGAGGGGTAGAAAGAAAGAGGGAGAAGATGAGGAAGAGAAAGAAGGGGAAAAAATGAAGGATCCGCTTGACAATCTCAACATGAAAGCTGGAAGATACACTAGAATAGCTGGATTTCTTGGTACGCATCTGGTGTTGAATAAATTCAGAAACTTTTCTTCTATATACTGTACAAGCATACCATACGTCTTCTATGAACCCTGTACCATAGCATAGACCTACACTCTCCTGAGCTGTTCACTGTCATATTCTGTCAGTATCATGAGTGGAATATCTCTCCACTATCAATCTCTGTACCGGGCCTATTTCCCTTTAGCCTACTGCTGTCATTCCTAGCATGGAGAGGCATTGAAACAAGATGTATGAGCCTGTCTGTCTGTCTGGTTGTCTGTGTCTGTCTGTCTGCCTGTTTTCCTGCTTGTCTACCTGCCCGTATTCCTGTCTGTCTGTCTGTCTGTCTGTCTGTCTGTCTGACTGTCTGTCTGTCTGTACGTACACTCGGCCTCTCTCTACCTCTATATTTAGCCTGGCTAGGCAACGTGCCTGCTGTGTCTAAAGATGGCCTCAGCTTTTGTCTCTCTTGGGACTGATGGCACAGGACAGCCTACTGGCTTCACAACAAAGCAATGACAGCCACTCACTGTTTTGTTTGATGCTTCCAACTACACACGTGATCTTTAAATAAGCTTTTAGTGGTACACATACACACATTTTGAGCGATCAACCAATCAATCAACCAACCAACCAAAATGTATTGTACCCGAAGGGAAATAGGTCTGCAAGCAAGGTAAATCCACCTGAGAAAGAATGTGTCGGTCCAATGTCTGTGTGTGACTAAAAGCTGATTCAATTCATCAAGACACGGTGTGATGATTTGTTGATCAGTTGAATCAGGTGTGTTGTTTAGCACAATAATGGAACAAAAGCCTGCACACTGTGGGTCAGTTGCTTCAGCAAATATCACCGGTCCTTGGGGATGCATCAGTACCGGCCATACACAGCGCGCTCCCTGAGCCCTTGTCCCAGGTATTTATAGCACTAATCAGACTCTGTGTGTGTGTGTGTGTGTGTGTGTGTGTGTGTGTGTGTGTGTGTGTGTGTGTGTGTGTGTGTGTGTGTGTGTGTGTGTGTGTGTGTCTGTGTCTGTGTGTATGTGTGTTCGTACGTGTGTGCGTGTGTGTGTGCGTATGTGCGTGTGTATGTGTGTGTGTGCGTGCGTATGCGTGTGTGTGTGTGTGTGTGTATTTGTGTGTGTGTATTTGTGTATTTGTGTGTGTGTGTGTGTGTGTGTGTGTGTGTGTGTGTGTGTGTGTATTTGTGTGTGTGTGTGTGTGTGTGTGTGTGTGTGTGTGTGTGTGTGTGTGTGTGTGTGTGTGTGTGTGTGTGTGTGTGTGTGTGTGTGTGTGTGCGTGCACTGGCCTCTGCAGTACTACAGCTTGTCCACAGGAATACAGATGAGTTAACCATGGGCAGAGCCACAGTCATTCACATAATTTATCTAAGACAACACTGGAATTTGTATAGCTGAAATATCCCCTAGGTATAGCTCTAGGATCCTCTCACCCAAGATCAGCATGTAGGAAGGGGAACCTACTTCTTTTTATAGCACAGAGCGGGCAATTGTCACTGCTTTCTGTGCCAGAGAGAGAAAAACTGGCTAATATTCAAAGCTGCAATAGTTACCATAGGACCTGGGTTCAAATAGTATTTGTATCACCTGTCAAACTGAAATTGAGCTTCATTGAACTTCCCTGACAATGAAACCAAAGCCACAGTCCCATAAGTGCAAATCCCACTCATCTAGCACTCCAGGTAGGCTCAATCAAACTATGAAAGCAATTTTAAAAGCAAACAAATACTGTTTTAAACCAGGTCTACTCCCCCAACATAGAAATAGAACGACTAGAATAAAAATAGTAATTTCATTCCAGTTATATTTCTAAGCTCCCCACTCACCTGTGCTATTGCCCCAGAGTGGACCAGAGTGAGGTCAGGCATCCACTCACACCCAGGCACGAGCAGCCCGTAGAGCGCAATGATGTAGTACGGACCGGAGTAAAGCATGTTCACTATCATCTAGGACACAGCAGAGACATAATAGGCTGCGTTTACACAGGCAGCACAATTCTGATCTGTTTTCCACTAATTGGCCTTTTGACCAATCAGATCAGCTCTGAAAAATATGTGAAAAGATTTGATATGATTGGTCAAAAAAAACTATTAGTGGAAAATAGATCAGAATTGGGCTGCCTGTGTAAACGCAGCTATAGAGGTTAAAAGGGGTCCTACTATATAGTTTGAGGTAAGTAGTGAGTCATGGGTAACTGCATACATGGCGTGTGTCTGAAAGTGGGCGTGTCAACAGAAGTGGGAGAATTAACAGAAGTGGGTGTGTGGAAAGCGAATCAGCAAATAGGGCAGATTTGTTGCCACTCAAGACCGTTTTGTGTGGCTGATTGGGCGGCACGACGAGTTGATTGTTGATAACTGTAGCATTTTAGCTAAGCCTAACCCTTTTCCTAACCTTAACCTCATTCTAACCTGCCACGTTAATTATCCTAACCTGCCACGTTAATTATCCTAACCTACTATATTAATTCTCCTAACCTGCTACGTTAATTATCCTAACCTGCCACTTTAATTCTCCTAACCTGCCACGTTAATTCTCCTAACCTGCTACGTTATTTCTCCTAACCTGCCACGTTATTTCTGCTAACCTGCCAAGTTAATTATCCTTACCTGCTACGTTAATTCTCCTAACCTGCCACATTAATTATCCTAACCTGCCACGTTAATTCTCCTAACCTGCCACGTTAATTCTCCTTACCTGCTACGTTAATTCTCCTAACCTGCCACGTTATTTCTGCTAACCTGCCAAGTTAATTATCCTAACCTGCTACGTTATTTCTCCTAACCTGCCACGTTATTTCTGCTAACCTGCCAAGTTAATTATCCTTACCTGCTACGTTAATTCTCCTAACCTGCCACGTTAATTCTCCTAACCTGCCACGTTAATTCTCCTAACCTGCCACGTTAATTCTCCTAACCTGCCACTTTTATTCTCCTAACCTGCCACGTTAATTCTCCTAACCTGCCACGTGTCACGACTCCTACCGAAGGTGGCTCCCCTTCCTGTTCGGGTGGTGCTCGGCGGTCGTCGTCACCGGCCTACTAGCTGCCACCGATCCCTTTTTCCCTTTTCTGTTGGTTTGGTCTGATTTGTTTCACCTGTTTCTAGTTTACTTTTAGTTTGGATACTTAAGTCGGTAGGCCCGCCTGCTCTTCGTGCGGGCTTGTTTATTCCCACTTTGTATGTGGGGTAGTGCAATCTGGGTTTGTTTCTTGTTTTGGGCATTTTGTTTTATGACGCTCAGTTTCGTTGTATGTACTATTTTGCCCGGTGCTGATTAAAGCGCTATTCAGAACTTTCTGCCTCCTGCACCTGACTCCGCACCCACTACGCCTAAGGTTGTTACACCACGTTAATTCTCCTAACATGCTACGTTAATTATCCTAACCTATCCTGCTATGTAAACATTAAACTGACCCGCGGTGCGCCTGGCTATGGCCGGTCTAACCGATAATGGAGCGATGATGTTACACGCATCGCTGTTAATCCACCTACTGATGTTCCTCCCATCGCTGTTAATCCACCTACTGATGTCACTCCCATCGCTGTTAATCCACCTACTGATGTTACTCCCATCGCTGTTAATCCACCTACTGATGTTAAACCCATCGCTGTTAATCCACCTACTGATGTTCCTCCCATCGCTGTTAATCCACCTACTGATGTTCCTCCCATCGCTGTTAATCCACCTACTGATGTTACGCCCATCGCTGTTAATCC
The DNA here is from genome assembly GCF_045679555.1 of Salvelinus alpinus. NCBI lineage: Eukaryota > Metazoa > Chordata > Actinopteri > Salmoniformes > Salmonidae > Salvelinus > Salvelinus alpinus. The sequence continues at coordinate 20,849,454 of NC_092090.1, forward strand.
ACCTACTGATGTTAAACCCATCGCTGTTAATCCACCTATCGATGTTCCTCCCATCGCTGTTAATCAACCTACTGATGTTCCTCCCATCGCTGTTAATCCACCTACTGATGTTACGCCCATCGCTGTTAATCCACCTAATGATGTTAAACCCATCGCTGTTAATCCACCTACTGATGTTAAACCCATCGCTGTTAATCCACCTACTGATGTTACGCCCATCGCTGTTAATCCACCTACTGATGTTAAACCCATCGCTGTTAATCCACCTACTGATGTTAAACCCATCGCTGTTAATCCACCTAATGATGTTAAACCAATCGCTGTTAATCCACCTACTGATGTTAAACCCATCGCTGTTGATCCACCTACTGATGTCACTCCCATCGCTGTTAATCCACCTACTGATGTTCCTCCCATCGCTGTTGATCCACCTACTCATGTTAAACCCATCGCTGTTAATCCACCTACTGATGTTACGCCCATCGCTGTTAATCCACCTACTGATGTTACGCCCATCGCTGTTGATCCACCTACTGATGTTAAACCCATCGCTGTTAATCCACCTACTGATGTTAAACCCATCGCTGTTAATCCCCCTACTGATGTTAAACCCATCGCTGTTGATCCACCTACTGATGTTAAACCCATCGCTGTTAATCCACCTACTGATGTTAAACCCATCGCTGTTAATCCACCTACTGATGTTAAACCCATCGCTGTTAATCCACCTACTGATGTTACGCCCATCGCTGTTAATCCACCTACTGATAATAAACCCATCGCTGTTAATCCACCTACTGATGTTACACCCATCGCTGTTAATCCACCTACTGATGTTAAACCCATCGCTGTTAATCCACCTACTGATGTTAAACCCATCGCTGTTAATCCCCCTACTGATGTTACGCCCATCGCTGTTAATCCCCCTACTGATGTTACTCCCATCGCTGTTAATCCACCTACTGATGTTAAACCCATCGCTGTTAATCCACCTACTAATGTTAAACCCATCGCTGTTAATCCACCTACTGATGTTAAACCCATCGCTGTTAATCCACCTACTGATGTTAAACCCATCGCTGTTAATCCACCTACTGATGTTAAACCCATCGCTGTTAATCCACCTACTGATGTTAAACCCATCGCTGTTAATCCACCTACTGATGTTAAACCCATCGCTGTTAATCCACCTACTGATGTTAAACCCATCGCTGTTGATCCACCTACTGATGTCACTCCCATCGCTGTTAATCCACCTACTGATGTTAAACCCATCGCTGTTAATCCACCTACTGATGTTATGCCAATCGCTGTTAATCCACCTAATGATGTTAAACCCATCGCTGTTAATCCACCTACTGATGTTACGCCCATCGCTGTTAATCCACCTACTGATGTTACTCCCATCGCTGTTAATCCACCTACTGATGTTCCTCCCATCGCTGTTAATCCACCTAATGATGTTAAACCCATCGCTGTTAATCCACCTACTGATGTTCCTCCCATCGCTGTTAATACACCTACTGATGTTACGCCCATCGCTGTTGATCCACCTACTGATGTTAAACCCATCGCTGTTAATCCACCTACTGATGTTAAACCAATCGCTGTTAATCCACCTACTGATGTTAAACCCATCGCTGTTAATCCACCTACTGATGTTAAACCCATCGCTGTTAATCCACCTACTGATGTTAAACCCATCGCTGTTAATCCACCTACTGATGTTCCTCCCATCGCTGTTAATCCACCTAATGATGTTAAACCCATCGCTGTTAATCCACCTACTGATGTTACTCCCATCGCTGTTAATCCACCTACTGATGTTAAACCCATCGCTGTTAATCCACCTAATGATGTTAAACCCATCGCTGTTAATCCACCTACTGATGTTACGCCCATCGCTGTTAATCCACCTACTGATGTTCCTCCCATCGCTGTTGATCCACCTACTGATGTTAAACCCATCGCTGTTAATCCACCTACTGATGTTACGCCCATCGCTGTTGATCCACCTACTGATGTTAAACCCATCGCTGTTAATCCACCTACTGATGTTAAACCCATCGCTGTTAATCCCCCTACTGATGTTAAACCCATCGCTGTTGATCCACCTACTGATGTTAAACCCATCGCTGTTAATCCACCTACTGATGTTAAACCCATCGCTGTTAATCCACCTACTGATGTTACGCCCATCGCTGTTAATCCACCTACTGATGTTAAACCCATCGCTGTTAATCCACCTACTGATGTTACACCCATCGCTGTTAATCCACCTACTGATGTTAAACCCATCGCTGTTAATCCACCTACTGATGTTAAACCCATCGCTGTTAATCCACCTACTGATGTTACGCCCATCGCTGTTAACCCCCCTACTGATGTTACTCCCATCGCTGTTAATCCACCTACTGATGTTAAACCCATCGCTGTTAATCCACCTACTAATGTTAAACCCATCGCTGTTAATCCACCTACTGATGTTAAACCCATCGCTGTTAATCCACCTACTAATGTTAAACCCATCGCTGTTAATCCACCTACTGATGTTAAACCCATCGCTGTTAATCCACCTACTGATGTTAAACCCATCGCTGTTAATCCACCTACTGATGTTAAACCCATCGCTGTTAATCCACCTACTGATGTTAAACCCATCGCTGTTGATCCACCTACTGATGTCACTCCCATCGCTGTTAATCCACCTACTGATGTTAAACCCATCGCTGTTAATCCACCTACTGATGTTATGCCAATCGCTGTTAATCCACCTAATGATGTTAAACCCATCGCTGTTAATCCACCTACTGATGTTACGCCCATCGCTGTTAATCCACCTACTGATGTTACTCCCATCGCTGTTAATCCACCTACTGATGTTCCTCCCATCGCTGTTAATCCACCTAATGATGTTAAACCCATCGCTGTTAATCCACCTACTGATGTTCCTCCCATCGCTGTTAATCCACCTACTGATGTTACTCCCATCGCTGTTAATCCACCTACTGATGTTAAACCCATCGCTGTTAATCCACCTACTGATGTTACGCCCATCGCTGTTGATCCACCTACTGATGTTAAACCCATCGCTGTTAATCCACCTACTGATGTTAAACCCATCGCTGTTAATCCACCTACTGATGTTCCTCCCATCGCTGTTAATCCACCTACTGATGTTCCTCCCATCGCTGTTAATCCACCTAATGATGTTAAACCCATCGCTGTTAATCCACCTACTGATGTTACTCCCATCGCTGTTAATCCACCTACTGATGTTAAACCCATCGCTGTTAATCCACCTAATGATGTTAAACCCATCGCTGTTAATCCACCTACTGATGTTACGCCCATCGCTGTTAATCCACCTACTGATGTTAAACCCATCGCTGTTAATCCACCTACTGATGTTACTCCCATCGCTGTTAATCCACCTACTGATGTTACGCCCATCGCTGTTGATCCACCCACTTCTTTTGCAACGCCCACTTTCAGACACACTCCAAGTATGGAGTTACTCATGCTTATAATTACCTGGGCCCTCTTAAAGGGATGGTTCATCCCTAAACCCTCAAACCTGTTGAGATATTTCCATACCCTATTACTAAGTGATCTAAAGTCAAGCTGTTTATATATTCTATGTGCTAGTCTATCTGCTGTGTAGATCCTACTAAAGCATTAGGAGAAATCAGCAGGCCTCCATCCCATATGAATGTAAAGGTTGACACCGTCTCATCCGATCTAATGATAAGACGGTGCTATATTTCTCTTGCTAAGACACCTTCTTTGTTAGCTAACTCCCATAAGTGAAAATAAATTGTAACTTTTCTTTAACAATTTCCGTGAGGAAAAAGTTAAGTTTAACAGACATTTAGTATTAAACAGCGCGCGACACGCACCACATGCAAATGCAATCAAGAGTTAAAGTATCAAAGCTTCCGTTATTTAGAATGTTGTGTTTGGTTTATGGCACAGCTGTTTTAGTGAGAGGAAAATATCACCTCTATTTTAGACATGACAAACGTATGAGTCCATCATCCATATAACAGTGTGCTCCATGGCTTGGTCTTTTCATTCCTTACCTGTATTTTAGGATAAGATGAGGGGTCCTTCAGGTAAGGCTCATATAGCTGTGTGTACTCCTGACACCACTCTGTCGGGCAGTCCAGGGCCACCTAGGCCAGACACTGTTCAATGAGTGTTACATCAGACCCAGTTCTAAACAGCTAAATGGGCCTCAAACCTTTCTTCAGCAATGAGTATAACTATAATGATGAGGTCATTTTGTAAGAGAAGCTTTTATTCAGCTCAGAGTGACATTCAGTACCATGCTCTAACATTTTCATCCATCATCCTTCTCATGTAGTTTTGACCTTTATTTAACCCTCTTTTACGAGGGGGACATGGCAGCTGCCACTGTAACCCATTGATCCATTCGAAATACAACTGGCTGGCATCTGTAGTTTGGCAATGTCTCTGTGGTTCTTACCAGGCCTCTGAAGACACAGAAAAATGTAGCAGGGACGAGGTAGATGACAAACAGAAAGTCTAGGGGCCTCTCCACCAGCGTAGTCCTCTGGGCCTCATTGATACTCTGACAGAAAAAATATATATAGAAAAATACACCAACATCAGCAATGTCTCTCTGTTTTAATGGATAGTGATATTGCTCAAGTCAGGATTTGTAGCTCGATGTGTGCACACCAAAAAAGCTTTGCAGGATTGAGTGAACAAAATAAAAATAAAAATTGCTTCAGATTGAAATGCTTCAGACTGACATGAAAACATTTTGTCAAAAAACGCTTGGCCTCTGCAAGAGGAGCCAATTCCCATTGAATTGTCTAATAATATCTGGGAACATCTATTTTTACTGTGGCATCTTTAACCAAATTCCCTGGTGGTCAATCATGGTGGATGTATCATTGCTCAAACAAGTAGCCCTGTTACTGATAAATGGAGAGTGACTATGTCACTTGCAGTGTTGCATTATGGCATCTGGTTACAACGCAATATCGTATGACCTTTGACCCTGAAGGATTGGGCTCTTACCATTGTCCGAGCCTGTCTGGTGGCGGACTGGCTGAAGACGCGGAAGCAGGCCCACACCGACACCACGACGTAGAGCATGTGGACCAGGAACAGAGGGCTCAGCTGGGTACCATACTTCCCTGGTGGGGAGAGATCAAAAAGCATGTGTGAAAATAATGTTCCTCTCTGAGGATTTACAATACATGTTGTGTCCGTCTGTCCAGGTGTAAATCTCACTAGATCCGTGCTGAGACTGATTTGCATTGTGTTCAGGGATAAAGCATATCAGCCATGCATGTTCAATAAAGTAACGGTCTAATTTTATCCATTCGTTTGAGTGTACCCACCCACAACATTTCCAGGAATGTAGACGATGATGCGCATGAGAATGGACCCCACCCAGTACAGGCCGGTGGCTCTGTAGCTTGCCCTGCAAAAACAGGCAACACACACATCCCAACACACACAACACAGACATCACACATCATTACTGTGGCTCCTTGTTGTAGCCCATAACTAGGCCCTCTATGAGCACTGGTCAGAATTAGTGCACTACACTATATCACTTTCTCGCTCAAAATTTTTCACCATTCATTCAGGATTATCCGTAATCAGGGTAGCATCCACATTCAGGTAAAAACATACTTCTATTCTTATTTACAATAAAAGTGACTCCAAAATAATACAATACATTATTTACCATTAATTTATATTGTGCACAAAATAATCTGAAACACAACAAAAACAAACAGCAAATGCATCCAACAAATTTGTAGAGTCACAAGCTTGATGTAGTCATTACATGCTATGAATATGGGACCAAAAGTTAACTTGTCCCAATACATTTGGTCCCCTAAAATCGGGGGACTATGTACAAAATGTACTTTCATTTCTAAACAATTCACCCAATATGGATGAAAATACCCTCAAATTAAAGCTAGCAGTCAGCACTTTAACCTCAGAGTATAATTTCAAATCCAAATTGCTGGAGTACAGAGCCAAAACAACAACAAATTAGTCAAATGTCCCAAAACTTTTGGAGCTCACTGTATATAATATGGCACCCCAAGTCATCATGTCTGATACTGACATGGGTTATGTCTGTTAATGTGTGAGCATGAGCTAAAGGCTGAGACAACCTCATAATAAGGACTTATTACGGAGTTATTACACCCAGATACGTACAGTTCAGTGGTATTTGCTATCAATGTAAATGTATGATTGTTTCAGCTTCCTTACCTTTAAAGACCTTTTATAAACTGGGTTGGGTCGAGCCCTGAATGCTGATTGGCTGACAGCCGTGGCATATCAGACCGAATACCACGGCTATGACAAAACAATTATTGTTACTGCTCTAATTACGTTGGCAAACAGTTTATAATAGCAATAAGGCACCTCAGGGGTTTGTGGTATATGACCAATATACTACGGCTAAGGGCTGTATCCAGACACTATGCGTTGCGTTGTGCATAAGAACAGCCCTTAGCCGTGGTATATTGGCCATATACCACACCTCTTCAAGCCTTATTGCGTAAATAAACTCCATTAAACTTACTTATATAGTCTTAACGATTCCATTGCACTTAGTTATATGGTCTTAATAGACTCCATTAAACTTACTTATATAGTCTTAACGATTCCATTGCACTTAGTTATATGGTCTTAATAGACTCCATTGAACTTACTTATATGGTCTTAACTTTGTGTGAGCATGAGCCAAAGGCTGAGACAACCTAATAAGGACTTATTTAGGAGTTATTACCCCCAGATAAATACAGTTGAGTGGTAGTTACTATCAATGTAAATGTATGTAGGGCAGCAGGTAGCCTAGTGGTTAGAGCATTAGGCCAGTAACTGAAAGATTGCTAGATCGAATCCCCGAGCTGACAAGGTAAAAATCTGTCGTTCTGCCCCTGAACAAGGCAGTTAACCCACTGTTCCCAGGCTGTCATTGTAAATAAGAATTTGTTCTTAACTGACTTGCCTGGTTAAATAAATAAAAAACTGATTGTTTTAGCTTCCTTACCTATATAGTCTTAACAGATTCCATTGACTTTAGTCTTTACAGACTCCATTGAACTGACTTAGTTATACGGTCTTAATAGACTCCATTAAACTTACTTATACAGTCTTAACAGACTCACTTAAATGTTATTTTTCTAAACCTCTTTGGATGTGTCTCCTAAACGGCTATAAACGGCTACATGTAAAGCACATACCCCCAGGTTATAGCTGCAACCATGAGCAGGTACATGAGATAGTGGACACATCCATCCCAATAGGAGATCATGTGTCCATGGGCCGTGTTAATGTAGGGGTCTGCCTGTAATGGACATGATAAAGATATATTACTATAACACTGTTAAAGTCTGCTTTCATTGGGTTCCTCATTCCATGGGTCAGTTTTCATTTCTGTATTCACTGGCATGGACTGTAGGTAGTGTGTGTGTGTGTGTGTGTGTGTGTGTGTGTGTGTGTGTGTGTGTGTGTGTGTGTGTGTGTGTGTGTGTGTGTGTGTGTGTGTGTGTGTGTGTGTGTGTGTGTGTGCGTCCGTCTGTGTGTGTACCACAGGGATGTTTACTTGCATTTTTGAGATAGAAGGTGATGAAACCATCGATGATACTGTCCTGCTCCAGACCAATGATCAGGTTTACCACACTCAGGAATGCATACACTGCAAACACTGGCAGAACAAGAGAACACTGAATAATACAGTTCCATTTTACTTTGACTTATTTTAGTTATTCTAGTCATTTAGCAGACGCGCTTACAATCAGTTCCTTCAATTAACAAACACATAACAAAATCATAGCAAAGTAAAACCTTCATCAAAAATCTGCAAAATGAGTGGTATAGTGTGCGTAGCAAAGACAGGTACAACAGCGCAGTTAGAGCCCGTTGTGGCTCAGTTGGTAGAGCATAGCGCCTGTAACACCAGGTCCAGGACCGTCGCTTGTCCATTCCCACTGGGCCCCCCATATCAACATGTATGCACTACTGTAAGTCACTTTGGATATACTGTATGTATAGAAAAACTAGCCTAAACCTACAAGTCTTAGTTAAAATAGAGGATACCTGCACTGGTGAATGTATAGGAAACCAGTGTAAACTCTCACCATAGAATAGAGGGTCTCTGGGTGCCTTCTTCTTGAATAGAAAGCATGCAGAAATACCCAAGATAAGAACAGTTGTAGATCCAGCGAAAAAGACTGTCTCAATGCTAGAAATAAAAAATACTCAATTAATTAGGCCTAAACAGAAATAACCTGCTAAGAATCAAATCAACTAGGATACATATTACTAATGCCTTTAAACTAGATTGCATACAAGACTGCATACAAAACTACTAGGCTATAGCATCATCCACTATCTAGCATTATAAGGTTTATTAACGGCTACAATAAAACACATGACAACTATATTATCGACAATATCCCTACTCACCTGTTAGTGTAGATCAGAGAGTTGAAGAAAAAGGAAATGGGTATTGATGTCAAGGACAAGATAAAAACTCCCGTCCCAGCAGACGTGTTCATTGCTCTATTTACACTGTCGACGCGCATAAATAATTATTTGTTACTGAAAATAAAACACAAAATTATATCTGCTAAAAAACATTAGAACATGTTGCTCCATTCAGACCATGTGATACAGGAAAATGTTTAGAGAACTAGCAAATGCATTTTTTATTGGGCGCGTGCTGCGCCGTACTACTATTCTGCCAGCACCGTGTGCGCATCTCAATCGTATAATAAGGCTTCCTTCTCTCTCTGCCTAATTGACAATGCAGAAGTAGGGAAACCTAGGCTTAGGTTATCTGCTTTTACCTGTCTATGTGTCACAGGTCAGTATGGATGAAGAGAAGGAAGCAAGGAGAGGAAGCGACTGGAAAGCATTGAAATCCCCTTTCCTATGGCGCTAAATTCTATTTTGACTGCTGTCGTCGACGCATGATCCCACAAGTGGAGTTCACGTCCCTGAACATGACACGTGATCAATGGCATTTTATCATGTAAATCTTGGTTGGGGCAACAAAACAAAAAAAAGTGGGATGCTGTGTTCTCCCTGTACACCAAGGCAGAACTGTAGAATAAATAAGGGGGGTATATAAACAGACAATGAAAGCTCTTACAACATTCTATGATTACATTTCTCTAAAACAGGTTATAGGCCACATGTGCACAACCAAGTCAGAATAGTAGGTGAAATTAAGAGGGGTAAATAGACCAAATAATTAGGCTGAGGCACATGGGCTACTAACATCTTACTACACAACATACACTTAGTATTACTTTCTTAGCTACAGTATACATATCTCCCTGGCATATTACATAATTTATGCAGCAGCATACATTATATTTTTGGACTCACCTTGTTGTGCTGTGCTCACCTGAAGAGGAAGGTGGCGCGATGGTCCTTCGTGGGCAAATTTTGTCATCAAAGTCTGGCATTCACTGAATTTATGGTGCTTTCAAAACAACTGGGAACTCTGAAAAAAACGGTTGAATCATGATGACGTCAATGATCTTAAGGTCGTAGCTCTAGAAAGAGGCCAGATTCACAACTCCGAGTTGGATGACCGTTCAAAACGTATTTTCCCAGTCGGAGCTCATTTAATCCCGATTTCCCAGGTTTTTTGAATTCATCGAAGTCAAGTTTTAGCAGTTCCAAGTTAACTCTTGTTTTGTACGTGGCACAAATCATGATTCATTGACAGCATGGCCAATGTTGAATGTTTATCATTTTAAACTTGGAAAAGAGCCCCTTAATCCCAGATTTGGGACCACACAGCCACTCCACTGAATAGCAGGCTAGTGTTTTCTTTTCAATGCTTGTAGATACTAGGACCCCTGGTCCTGGCAGAGCAAAATTCAGTTGGTGGTAGAGTAACTGAAAAAGGTTGGAAACCACTGAGCAAAGTGATGATGAGCTATATGGCCATCTTGAATATAGGCTATTTAAATGCCATAGGCCTACTCTATGTATGGTAATATAAATCCATCAGATAACATATTTCCATGGCCTACAATTTAAAAAAAAAACGTTTATTTAATCAGGAGAGCCCAATTGAGACCAGTGACTCATTTGCAATGGTGCCCCGGGGACAAAAACCCATCAACACAACAACAAAAGATAAAAAATAAACTACAAGACAGATATAAATACATGACATCAGGTTATTACAACAAGTTATAATAGTCAATTGGAACAATTGCACACTTCAGCGAACTCATTTAACAACAGACTTTTAAACTGCCCTATTGGTACCAGGGAATCCAGGTGGAATTTGTTTAGTAAGTTATTCCATAACTGTGGTGCGTTCACATTAAAGGCAGATTTCACCAACTTTGTGGAGACAAGTGGAACCTCGAGTTGCAAATGGGTTTGGTATCTCATATTTTTATATTTCAACAGGAAAGTGAGGTAGGTTGGAAGCTTGTGAAGCAGAGCTTTGTAAACAAGAAGGGAGTAATGAAGTGATCTACAGGATTTTAGTGAGGTCTAGACGACCTTCTGATAAAGGATGGAGTGATGAGTATTAAAACTGTCACCTGTAATAAAGTGAAGGGTGATATGGTAGACGGCATCCAAAGGTTTAAGACTAAGAGTAGTGGCTGCTGCAATCAGGTAAATGGTGTCATCATACTCAAGAACTGGCAGGAAAGTTGACTGTACAATCTGCTTCCTGCTGTTCATGGAGAGGCAAGATCTATTTCTAAAAAATATGCCCACTTTAAATATTAGCTTTTTAACTAACCTCAGTATGTTTTTAAAAGTGACATCTTTATCAATCCAAAGCCCAGATAGTTATAGGCGGGAACCTGGTTGAAGAGAGAGCCATCCAATGAGTGAATATGTAGCCGATCTGAGACATTTTTCAGTGAATTAAAGAACAACATATATTTAGTTTTGCCTGCATTAAGTTCACGTTTTAAATCAACAAGGGCTTTCTGTAATGCAACAAAATCAGATCGCAGCTCTAACATAGCTTGGTCAACAGTCGGTGCAATGGCATACATAACCATATCGTCTGCATACAGATGAATATTACAGGATTTAATACATAGACCAATATTATTTATATAAACATTAAAAAGAACAGGTCCCAATACCGACCCCTGCTGTTCACCTTTCGTAATACTGAGAAAACTAGACTTGACACCATCACATCTATCTATCTATCTATCTATCTATCTATCTATCTATCTATCTATCTATCTATCTATCTATCTATCTATCTATCTATCTATCTATCTATCTATCTATCTATCTATCTATCTATCTATCTATCTATCTATCTATTTATCTATCTATCTATCTATCTATCTATCTATCTATCTATCTATATATAGATTGAGAGAGAGAGAGAGAGAGAGATGAATATTACATTAATATATACATATATATTTATTCAGATTTTTCAGGGGGAGCTGCAACACCCTCAGCAACCCTACTTCCCGCGACTATGGACAGAGAGCTGTAATAAGAAGGGGTCAAGTGAATCAGCACCTGTGGATGTTTTTTACATCGATCTTTAGAAAGGCTCTTAGTACATCACAGATATCAAATGTGAGTCTGTTAGAGCATTATTCTTTACAATCTGTTGAGGCGACTAAAGGACTACCTCTTTCAGAGACTATCCTTTCAAGCAGGTGGCCAGCTGAAGCCTAACTTATTAAAAGCACTACAAATGTACATTTTGTCTAGGATGGGACCAGAGGCTGTCTATCTGCAAGGAGGGGGTGGAGCTTTGTTTCAAAGATTTGACAATTATCCAGAAGTTAGCTGGAAAGTATTAACTAAAAAACGAGTATATAAACTATTCAAGAATGCTTGGCTTGTTGCAAACCAGTTTTGCTCTGCCGCATTCGGATTGTGTGGAAATGATCAACTGTGTGCTGTCGTGTTTCGTGTCTAGTGTCTAATATGCATGGTCCAGACAGATTTGTGGTAATTCCAAAATAAAGGTATTCAGCGATGCTGTCTGCTTGACGTGACACCAGAAAACAGCGCCACCTAAAGGGTTAAAAGAAAACAACAAGAAGGATTCACAGGAAGAGACGTAAACCGCGGAAGTGTGCGTCATTCCTGGAGAGCGAGAAAGAAAGCAGTAACAAACACTGGCCCGTTCGTTGGTGAAAAATTCGCAATAAAACGCAAATATGCGTCATTGATATTTTCCACGGTTATCAATCGTAAAAGCCAATAAGGACAACGGTACGAAATGGCGACTGGGGGTGGTGGCATCGGCCCACCGTCCAATCTTGAAGGACGAGCATCAAATTTCGCACATTCTGGAGCGGGAAGAAATGCTGGAGTGGCCTCGAATATGCCAATCCCCGTGGTCGCAGCACCAATCTCACCCCCGTCGGGTGGCCTTCACCGGGAGCCTATGTACAACTGGCAGGCCACGAAGAGCTCAGTAAAAGAGCGCTTCGCGTTTCTCTTCAATAACGAACTGCTCAGTGACGTTAGGTTTATTGTCGGTAAAGGTAGACAGGCGCAGAGGATACCAGCGCATAAATTCGTCCTAGCTGCTGGTAGTGCAGTATTTGACGCCATGTTCAACGGGGGAATGGCCACCACTTCGGCCGAGATAGAGTTACCTGATGTGGAACCTGCAGCCTTCCTAGCCTTGCTAAGGTAACATCTATTGACCGATCATGCACTGCATTGCGATCTAATATATTTATAGCGAGGTGTTGTAGCCTAGTGGTTAGAGCATTGGACTAGTAACCGAAAGATTGCAAGTTCAAATCCCGGAGCTGACAAGGTACAAATCTGTCGTTCTGCCCCTGAACAAGGCAGTTCACCCACTGTTCCTAGGCCGTCATTGAAAATAATAATTTGTTTTTAACTGACTTGCCTAGTTAAATAAAGGTAAAATAAATACTAGTTAGTTATATTGTTGCCCTTATGTTATGAGTGCAGACATTGCATTTGCTGTATGATAATATTCATGTATTATTGACACACTAGAGACTGCTGCCTATAGGCATAGACTAGAAATCCCTGGCCACTTTAAGGAATGGAACACTAGTCACTTTAATAATGTTTACATATCTGGCATTACTCATCTCATATGTATATACTGTATTCTATACTATTCTATGGTATCTCATTCATTTAATAATGTTTACATATCTGGCATTACTCATCTCATATGTATATACTGTATTCTATACTATTCTATGGTATCTCATTCATTTAATAATGTTTACATATCTGGCATTACTCATCTCATATGTATATACTGTATTCTATACTATTCTACTGTATCTTAGTCACTTTAATAATGTTTACATATCTGGCATTACTCATCTCATATGTATATACTGTATTCTATACTATTCTACTGTATCTTAGTCACTTTAATAATGTTTACATATCTGGCATTACTCATCTCATATGTATATACTGTATTCTATATGTTTACATATCTGGCATTACTCATCTCATATGTATATACTGTATTCTATACTATTCTACTGTATTTTAGTCACTTTAATAATGTTTACATATCTGGCATTACTCATCTCATATGTATATACTGTATTCTATACTATTCTACTGTATCTTAGTCCGTTCTGCTCTGTCATCACTCGTCCATATGTATATAGTCTTAATTGATTCCTACTTAGAATGGTGTGTATTGGGTATATGTTGTGTAATTTATTAGATATTACTGCACTGTTGGAGCTAGAAGCTCAAGCATTTTGTGACGCCTGCAATAACATCTGCTAATTACGTGTATGTTACCAATAACATTTGATTTGATGTGAGTTGATGAAACTGATATCAAACAAGGCTCCTGCCTGAGCTATTCCAAATTACTATGCCTAATTACCTCTTCTTTAAAAAAAAAGAAATGTATTTCTCTTCTATATGCAATGTCAAGCTTTTGTTTTAGAAGACAGACATTTTGGTGTTCTGGAAGCCTGTCCCTCCCACCTTCTTTGACCACTTACTGTGTGTGTGTGTGTGTGTGTGTGTGTGTGTGTGTGTGTGTGTGTGTGTGTGTGCAGGTTCCTGTACTCTGACGAGGTCCACATAGGACCAGAGACGGTGATGACCACTCTGTACACGGCGAAGAAATATGCCGTTCCTGCTCTAGAGACTCAGTGTGTGGAGTTCCTTACCAAACACCTCAGGGCAGACAACGCATTCATGCTGCTCACTCAGGTATATAGGGCTGGTAATATAACTCCTATTGCATGAACTATTCTACGTAACACTACTACTCACTCAGGTATATAGGGCTGGTAATATAACTCCTATTGCATGAACTATTCTACGTAATACTACTACTCACTCAGGTATATAGGGCTGGTAATATAACTCCTATTGCATGAACTATTCTACGTAACACTACTACTCACTCAGGTATATAGGGCTGGTAATATAACTCCTATTGCATGAACTATTCTACGTAACACTACTACTCACTCAGGTATATAGGGCTGGTAATATAACTCCTATTGCATGAACTATTCTACGTAACACTACTACTCACTCAGGTATATAGGGCTGGTAATATAACTCCTATTGCATGAACTATTCTACGTAATACTACTACTCACTCAGGTATATAGGGCTGGTAATATAACTCCTATTGCATGAACTATTCTACGTAACACTACTACTCACTCAGGTATATAGGGCTGGTAATATAACTCCTATTGCATGAACTATTCTACGTAACACTACTACTCACTCAGGTATATAGGGCTGGTAATATAACTCCTATTGCATGAACTATTCTACGTAACACTACTACTCACTCAGGTATATAGGGCTGGTAATATAACTCCTATTGCATGAACTATTCTACGTAATACTACTACTCACTCAGGTATATAGGGCTGGTAATATAACTCCTATTGCATGAACTATTCTACGTAACACTACTACTCACTCAGGTATATAGGGCTGGTAATATAACTCCTATTGCATGAACTATTCTACGTAACACTACTACTCACTCAGGTATATAGGGCTGGTAATATAACTCCTATTGCATGAACTATTCTACGTAACACTACTACTCACTCAGGTATATAGGGCTGGTAATATAACTCCTATTGCATGAACTATTCTACGTAATACTACTACTCACTCAGGTATATAGGGCTGGTAATATAACTCCTATTGCATGAACTATTCTACGTAATACTACTACTCACTCAGGTATATAGGGCTGGTAATATAACTCCTATTGCATGAACTATTCTACGTAACACTACTACTCACTCAGGTATATAGGGCTGGTAATATAACTCCTATTGCATGAACTATTCTACGTAACACTACTACTCACTCAGGTATATAGGGCTGGTAATATAACTCCTATTGCATGAACTATTCTACGTAATACTACTACTCACTCAGGTATATAGGGCTGGTAATATAACTCCTATTGCATGAACTATTCTACGTAATACTACTACTCACTCAGGTATATAGGGCTGGTAATATAACTCCTATTGCATGAACTATTCTACGTAACACTACTACTCACTCAGGTATATAGGGCTGGTAATATAACTCCTATTGCATGAACTATTCTACGTAATACTACTACTCACTCAGGTATATAGGGCTGGTAATATAACTCCTATTGCATGAACTATTCTACGTAATACTACTACTCACTCAGGTATATAGGGCTGGTAATATAACTCCTATTGCATGAACTATTCTACGTAACACTACTACTCACTCAGGTATATAGGGCTGGTAATATAACTCCTATTGCATGAACTATTCTACGTAATACTACTACTCACTCAGGTATATAGGGCTGGTAATATAACTCCTATTGCATGAACTATTCTACGTAATACTACTACTCACTCAGGTATATAGGGCTGGTAATATAACTCCTATTGCATGAACTATTCTACGTAATACTACTACTCACTCAGGTATATAGGGCTGGTAATATAACTCCTATTGCATGAACTATTCTACGTAATACTACTACTCACTCAGGTATATAGGGCTGGTAATATAACTCCTATTGCATGAACTATTCTACGTAATACTACTACTCACTCAGGTATATAGGGCTGGTAATATAACTCCTATTGCATGAACTATTCTACGTAATACTACTACTCACTCAGGTATATAGGGCTGGTAATATAACTCCTATTGCATGAACTATTCTACGTAATACTACTACTCACTCAGGTATATAGGGCTGGTAATATAACTCCTATTGCATGAACTATTCTACGTAATACTACTACTCACTCAGGTATATAGGGCTGGTAATATAACTCCTATTGCATGAACTATTCTACGTAATACTACTACTCACTCAGGTATATAGGGCTGGTAATATAACTCCTATTGCATGAACTATTCTACGTAATACTACTACTCACTCAGGTATATAGGGCTGGTAATATAACTCCTATTGCATGAACTATTCTACGTAATACTACTACTCACTCAGGTATATAGGGCTGGTAATATAACTCCTATTGCATGAACTATTCTACGTAATACTACTACTCACTCAGGTATATAGGGCTGGTAATATAACTCCTATTGCATGAACTATTCTACGTAATACTACTACTCACTCAGGTATATAGGGCTGGTAATATAACTCCTATTGCATGAACTATTCTACGTAACACTACTACTCACTCAGGTAGTATTTTGAACTGGTAGCATTAACTATACTACTACTACTCACTCAGGTAGTATATAGAACTGGTAGCATTAACTATAATACTACTACTCACTCAGGTAGTATATAGAACTGGTAGCATTAACTATAATACTACTACTCACTCAGGTAGTATATAGAACTGGTAGCATTAACTATAATACTACTACTCACTCAGGTAGTATATAGAACTGGTAGCATTAACTATAATACTACTACTCACTCAGGTAGTATATAGAACTGGTAGCATTAACTATAATACTACTACTCACTCAGGTAGTATATAGAACTGGTAGCATTAACTATACTACTACTACTCACTCAGGTAGTATATTGAACTGGTAGCATTAACTATACTACTACTACTCACTCAGGTAGTATATTGAACTGGTAGCATTAACTATACTACTACTACTCACTCAGGTAGTATATTGAACTGGTAGCATTAACTATAATACTACTACTCACTCGGGTAGTATATAGAACTGGTAGCATTAACTATAATACTACTACTCACTCAGGTAGTATATAGAACTCGTAGCATTAACTATAATACTACTACTCACTCAGGTAGTATTTTGAACTGGTAGCATTAACTATACTACTACTACTCACTCAGGTAGTATATTGAACTGGTAGCATTAACTATAATACTACTACTCACTCAGGTAGTATATTGAACTGGTAGCATTAACTATAATACTACTACTCACTCAGGTAGTATATAGAACTGGTAGCATTAACTATAATACTACTACTCACTCAGGTAGTATATAGAACTGGTAGCATTAACTATAATACATAAAACCCTCATGTGGGTACTAAAGAATATGCCAGCTCTTCACTAAATAGAATAGACTACTGTAGTTCATCACATAGAAAGAATAGCCAAGATGGCATCTCTGCCAATTCCTCTTGGGTAACAATTCAGAACAGGGTATACAAAACCCGCAAAACTAAGCCATGACTGAAGATAATACACCGACTTAGATGACTTGGGTAGTACTACAGAATAAACTAGCTTAAACACAGGTCACATCCCACAGTGTCCATGTCCACTGTCAAAAGTATTTGCGTAGGCCAATGTGCTTCCTAAACAAAACATATTAAAAAAAATGTAAGGTATATTAAAGAGTTCTCGTTTCCTGTTTTTGTTCTGTTGAGCGCGCAAGTTTGATCCTAAAATGTTGTATATCAAGTTATGCCTTTATCAAATCAGGTGGAAATTCCCGAGGCGGTGCTTGAACAGACAACTTCTCCATGTCATGCTGATGTGTCATCTTGTACCGTGCTCATTCTTTCTGCAGGCCAGACTATTCGATGAGCCTCAGCTTGCCAGCCTCTGTTTGGAAACAATAGACAAAAGCACCGGTGATGCCATAAACGCAGAAGGATTCACTGACATTGACCTAGGTATGCATCAGTATGGCTTATTATTCACACAGGAACATATCCCAATGATATACAGTGGATGATTTGGGTAAACGAAGGGGGTTAGCCATCATGCGTGCTTCTGATGTAGTCAACTGGGTGGGAAGAACATAATTCCTTCCAGGACAACAGGAGGGGTCAGCAAATGACTCCTGAGCAAACATCCCATAACTGCAGGTGGTAGTAGCTACGTCACCAACCGTGGCTTTATACCTGTTAAGACCAACGCACTCAGCACAGTATGTGGTGCTATGTATCTTTTCAGTTTATTCATGAACCGCCAATAAACTTAGAAAAATGCTATTGCAATAAGGAATTGAGACCAAAAGCTCAAGAGAAGTTTCAAGTGTTTAATACCAAGGATACAGTCAGCTGAGTGCATCCATTTAGAAAGCTCACAACACATTTTATACTCTTCCCTTGTAGGCGTCACCTCCCCAGCTATACATGTTCTGACCCCAATGAGTTTCCCTCTGGCTCCCCTGTGGGATGTCCATGGTCCTCTTTGTTTAGCCAGATGTCAGAATCCCACCCCGTCCCATCTTCTGTTCTGGGCCTGGCCCTGCTCATTATGTCGGTTTCTAAATGAGCATCCACACAGTTTCATGACCTAAACTCCATTAATACTCACAGTAATCATTCACTACACAGGATACAAACTACAGTTTAACTTGAAACATGTTACGTTTTAATAGAATCCATCAGTATTTTATTAGGATCCCCATCATCGAGGTAGTAGAAGAAATGCACTACTTTAAGTGTATGTTTGTTTCTGGGTGCATTCTGGAGGCAATTGAGTTTAACCTTTGAGCCTAAACCCTTCCCTTTTTGTCATACTGTGTAGACTAGGCCTAACACTGAGCCTGTTTTTATAGATACGCTGTGTGCAGTGCTGGAGAGAGACACCCTGGGGATTCGCGAAAACCGTCTATTTGGTGCGGTGGTGCGCTGGGCGGATGCCGAGTGTTACAGGCAACAGCTTCCCCTCACCTCTGAGAACAAACAGAAGGTTCTGGGCAAGGCCCTAACCCTGATCCGCTTCCCACTCATGACTGTGGAGGAGTTTGCTGCGGGTGGGCATCTCTCTGTCTGAGACATACATACACACAGAGACAGATGCACGTGAACAGAAAGACAAACACACATACACTCTAAAGTTGTAGTTTAAAATGCTAAATAAGTTAGGACTCTGCTTTGTCAGATTTCACATATCCTAAATGTTATTACTTTTTAATACGAGTAAGCACTGCTTTTCATCAAGCTCAGTTTTGTATAATGTAAATACTTGAACATACTTGTAACCTAGAATTCATATTGAACATAACGGTGTATAATCATTTTATAAATGTGTTTGTGTTTCTGCTGTCCAATGAACCCAGCTCTAGAAACCAGTTTGATATTCATTCTTGTGCAACAGGGCCTGCCCAGTCTGAAACCAGTTTGATATTCTTTCTTGTGCAACAGGGCCTGCCCAGTCTGGAATATTGTTCGATCGGGAGGTGGTAAATCTGTTTTTACACTTTACAGTAAACCCCAAGCCGCGGGTAGACTACATTGACAGGCCCCGCTGCTGCCTCCGAGGAAAGGAGGGCAGCATTAGTAGGTTCCAGCAGGTTGAAAGTCGCTGGGGATACAGTGGCACCAGTGACAGGATCAGGTGAGACTGTGTACCTGCTTGTCTACAACGTGACAATGTCCTACCGGCCCCACACTATACAATTAGAATGACTAAAAGCCCTTGCACAGAAATTACTTTTTATTTGGCTCGTATTTATTTTTTGGACATGCAAATTATTCAGATGATGGTGTGTCAAAAGCAGCCTCCATACAACTCTGGTTTGTCCTTCAATAACCTATAAGCCTTTTTCTACAGACCTCGTGGAGAGGAACACTTATGAGCGGCAGGTGGCCTAGTGGTTAGAGCGTTGGGCCAGTAACAAAGGTTGCTGTTTCGAAACACAGAGCCGACAAGGGTCTGTCGTTGTGCCCTTGAGCAAGGCACTTAACCCTAATTACTCCTGTAAGTCGCTCTGGATAAGAGCGTCTGATAAATGACAAAATGTACAAATATTAAGTCGGTTCAACATATTGTTGGAGGGGGTTTGCTTCTGGCAGAGCCATAAAAAACAGCCATATCACTGTTTTACAGTGGTGGAACATTTCAATGCAAATCAACACCCCCAGAAAAGTTTGAGCTGGTTGTTCTTCTATTGCAACGTGTGCTGTTAAAGGAGCCTCCAGCCTCATACCTCCTCACCACACCCCCATTGGTGGAGATGATTGCATGTGTTTTAATAAAGGCAGTGTTCGTCTCCCATTGGTGGATATTCTATTGCATGTGATTTAATGTAGGCAGTGTTTGTTCGTTTTAAGATTTCTAAAAGTATCTTGTAATTTCCATCTCCTGTAGATTTAATGTAAATAGAAGAATATCAGTGGTGGGGTTCGGACTGTATGGCTCGATCCACGGACCTACGGACTATCAGGTTAATATACAGGTAAGCATTTAATAATGATGAGCTCATGATGTTATCTCCTGTGCTTCGTTATCAGCCTGGTAGCCAGGCCAAATGTGTCCTGTTAGTGCTTCAGTCACACGATAACTTCTCCAATGTTCCTATCTCTGTATGAAGCACTAAGAGATCTGGTCACCAGGGTTGTGTCAAGTAGGGCACATAGTAACAAAACGTTTTGCAATGGAAAAGCAAAAACCTGGGTTGTTATTAGACAAGGTCAGGTAGTACCTTTCTGTTTCAAAATGTTTTTTCCCCTGTTTGGTGCCAACTGAACACGATCCAGGCCATTATAGTGAATTTGTTCAGAAAACCTTAAAAAAAAAATATATATATATATTTTTTTTTAAGCTATAGTGCAAACAGTAATTGACAATAATTGTTTATAACAAGGTTTGTGTAAGTGGGAGGAGTCAAAGGACAGAAACAGACATGGTCCTATTTACATCATTGTTTTCAGATTATTGAGAGTGACAAAAGCCTAACGCTAGCAACTAACGACACGGGCTTCAGCTGTGACGGAACAGCCAACACGTTCAGAGTCATGTTCAAGGAGCCTGTGGAGATTTTACCCAACGTTAGCTACACCGCTTGTGCAACCTTAAAGGTACGCTCACCCCATAACGACAGAAGCTGTGATACTGAGTACTCTGGTGCATGTTTACAAACAAATAGGCTATTGTGTCTTATTTTTCTGGGTTTGAACTTTGCCTCTGCTGCTAACAGCGGCATGTTTATTGTAGACTTGAATCAAATGTTGATGCAAACTAGTTTTGGTCTGTATTCTACTAGATCATCAACCCTGTGTGTGACCACAGTTGACTTTGTATGAACATTTTAATCGTCAGCTCATCTTAAAGGGATTGTTCAAACAAAACTATAAACAAGTATTTTTGTATTTATGTCCATTAGTCCACTGTTACAATTTTTTAGGAATGTTTTATGTCAAGCTTTCAAGGTGGATCATTTCAGTACATAGCAAAAACTGAGTTTTGTGCATCATTTCTCTATCCTAACAATCCACTGGTGTCCTGTAGGGCCCGGACTCTCACTACGGCACTAAAGGGTTAAAGAAAGTGAGCCAGGAGTCCGCCACGGGGACCAAGACCACCTTTTTCTTTTTCAGCTCTCCTGGGAACAACAACGGCACGTCAGTGGAGGACGGACAGATCCCAGAGATCATCTACTACACCTAGACACCTCCTCACCACACTTGGGTCCTGTAGAATCTGGGCGGTCCACACCTGGGTCCTGTAGAACCTGGGGCGGTCCACACCTGGGTCCTGTAGAACCTGGGGCGGTCCACACCTGGGTCCTGTAGAATCTGGGGCGGTCCACACCTGGGTCCTGTAGAATCTGGGGCGGTCCACACCTGGGTCCTGTAGAATCTGGGGCGGTCCACACCTGGGTCCTGTAGAACCTGGGGCGGTCCACACCTGGGTCCTGTAGAACCTGGGGCGGTCCACACCTGGGTCCTGTAGAACCTGGGGCGGTCCACACCTGGGTCCTGTAGAATCTGGGGCGGTCCACACCTGGGTCCTGTAGAACCTGGGGAGGTCCACACCTGGGTCCTGTAGAACCTGGGGCGGTCCACACCTGGGTCCTGTAGAACCTGGGGCGGTCCACACCTGGGTCTTGTAGAAACTGGGGCGGTCCTACCAGGACCCGTCCGTGAAACATTTTTGCATTTTGGTTTCCGTTGCAGCACTTAAAAAATTAAAAAAAATCCGTTGCTTGCACTATTAAACATGACTCCCTAGTAACCACGACTGGGTTCTGTTCAGTAGGCAAACTTAGAATGTTGCAGCTAGAAACGTCATGAATAGAGATGACGTGATGCCTCATTGCGGCATGTTTTTTTCTAGATAATGTATTTCTATCTGAACGTTCCGCAATGTTGTGCCATGCTGATCAATGCCCTGGATCAGGTAGACACCATCTACCACACCTAAACCAGGTGGCCATGTTCTGTAGGCATAGAATGGAGGAAAATGGAGTGCGACAGGGAGGTACTACATGAACTTGTCCAATAAGAAGCACTTATTTTCTGTTACAAAATGTTTTGCTATGGTGTGCTCTAATGAGCCTATGAGGTTGGGTAAGCCTGAGAGTGGAATGGAATGGCAGACTTCAGGAAGGTTTGTAGCCTGGTCCCAGATCTGTTTGTGCTCTGGCTGAGTCCATTGCTGTCGTTGTCTAAGACGATTCCATAAGGAGTTGGCAAGAGGGCAGAAACAGACCGACACCCGGGTTAGAGGGAATGTGCCTTCTGCTGTTCAGGAATGGATACAAAGACTTTCGGAAACCAAAAGGAGTGGAGTAGTGTAGGTCTAGTCTGCTGGTTTGTGAACTCGGATGTGTGCGAGACCAGTGGAGGCTGGTGGGAGGAACTATAGGAGGACAGGCTCATTGTAATGGCTGGAATGGAATAAAGGGTAAGGAGTCAATGTGGTTTCCATATGTTTGATACCGTTAAATGTATGCCTGTCCTCCTACAGCTCCTCCCACCAGCCTCCACTGTGTGAGACATTTGAGGTAATAGAACTGGAACTCTAAATGGATTGTTACATGTAGAGATGTATAATAGGACTGTGGACTGGCTGGAATCCGGGTGATGGTAGACAATGACACAGTTGGAAATGTTCTATCTTCTACTGGCTTTTTGTGGTCCGTACCTTCATCAGGGAATCACCCACTACAGTGCTGTTGTCTGGAGTGTATTCACTAGACACTGAAACGGGAAGGGACTACCTGAACTTGTCCAGTAAGAAACTCGTTTTCATTGCAAAACGTTTAGCTATGGTGTGCACTTATGAATACACCCCATGTAGTGTAAAATCGCAGAGTGCCCTTCACCGTTCGATCAATGTCATTTCGTAGTTTGAATGCTGACGTGGAAAAAGTTCCACCATTTTCGTGCATAACCTTCATTGATTATATTTGCAGGTGGGATTTTTCATGTGCAAATCTTAACTAGTGACGTCTGAGTATTTGTGCGTATGTGAAAGTTTGCCAATGTATGTTACATGCTTTAATTTGTTTCCTTAGCACGTCATCTAAGAATAAGACAGGATAATATTGTGACTGTTAATTGCTGAAACAAGTGGAAATGTATATTTTTATCTCTCTGCAATAAAGTATGTTGACACCAATGATGTATTTGTGTGATACCTTCTGAAATGATTCAGTGTAGTGTGTCATTAAAGCTACAGTCTGGGATCTGTGAAGCTGTTCAACAATCCATCACAGATTTAATGCTCTCAAAAACACCTATATTCTGGGAAACTGTTCAACAATGCTTTAATGCTTCAGATTTAATGCTCTCATACATAATGTAGGACTATACAGAAAGATGGGGGGGAATGGCAATGTAACAAGTAGTTGTAATACTACAATAGTTCCTGTAGGTGGAACTCCAAGTTAAATCAATGGCTCTCCAACAACACCTGCTCCAATTTATCTTCAAACCAGTTCATAGGGACCCTGGACCCACTCGCTGTGCTGCAGGCTTTTGTTCCATCCCAGCATTAATACTTGATTCAACCAACCAAAGGCTTTGATTAATAGTTGATTAACTGAATCAAGTGTTTTGCTTCTAGGCATACTTTTAAATAGCTTTGTATCTGCATGAGTTACAGATCTAAAACCAGTCACCTCTGGTCTCTCTTGTCCATGCTATGGAAATAGGGTTTTTCAAATGTTTTCTACAAAATCAAAGGTAATATACATCAGATAACATGCTGGACAAGTTGGCCTGCCTTGTAGGTAATGGAGGAGAGAGAAAGGGATGTGCTTGTTTTTTTGTTTCATATGCTGAATTGCTTTGGTTGCTTGCTAGACTGTCAAAGATGCAGCGGCTGTTTTTTGTTGTTGTTAAATGCGAAATGCCACTCCGGCAAGACATTGGCCTGTGAGAAAAAAAAGTTACATCACTTCCACATTAGGCATACTTTACTGGAAAGAAATGTGTTCAATTGTCAAGCGCAGGAAATAATCTTACTGAAATAAATATATTTTGTGCAAAATAAATGTTGTGAAAAACAATTTGCCAAACGGTGTAAAAATTGGCAATATTTTCCAGAATCATACTTGGGGCTGGGTTTGAGAGGTTCTTCTCTGGGCTGGTGAAGAAATGTTGCCATTCCACCATGCTGAATTCTCAGAATCTGCAAAGATAAATCATCTTACTGTCTCTTACAAACATCTAAACACAACATAGCTCTTGAATAAGGCAGATAAGTAATAGTTATAGTAGACTTATTCCAGGCAGCTATTGTTGAATAGTAGACCCATTAAATATCAATATCAATATTTTGCAAACACATTGTCACACAACATGGACAGTAGCAGAGAGGTAAGTAGCAGTATACCTATTGAACACAAATATCCATAGACAAACTATTGCTTATTTGATCAAAATTATGAAACTACCAAAATCCAACCAACTTGTGTTCTTCCTAATGAATATTCAGTGTGCTATCTCTGAATAAGTTAGCACTTTGGTTGAACAGTGATTCCCTGAATAGCTATTTTGAAACAGATGTGTGCACATTAGGGGTTTGTGATGAGTCTTCAAAGACTATTAAAAGCAATAACCAAATGTAGGAAGTTATGTATGTGTATTTCTGACCTTTTGTTTGCACTTGTTATATTCAGAAGACAATAAAAACCACCTATGGTTAAAGATGATTATGCATGAGGTAATTAGCCTTTGTATTCCTTTTATTACCAAATTCTCAGCAATCCAAATGAGAATATTAGTAGAGAATGTTGGCTATCCATAACTGAGCCATATCCATATCCAGAATAAATCCAGGACATTTGTAAATGAAATGCATTGATCTCTGCATGTCCCCCCCCCCCCCCCCGACCTGTTGGGGTATGTAAGGTCTAAAGCCCCTCTCTGCACATGGACACATGGGGACTGCCTGGCTGGCATTCTTCTCGCCCTTTTCTCACATTATTATTTACCTGGTATGTTTTTGACTTTCAGAATCGTCTTTACTTATTTTTCTGGGACTGAGATCAGGGGGGATTGTTCAAGCAATTTCTGCTCTGTGGACCAGCGGCGTCTTATTTTCCAAAGGTAATGGGTTTTTCTGCACTGTGGTTTTTCTGCTTCAGAAAGCACAGTGTCTTCGCGCCTCCTTTGGGACTGTGAGACTGGACAGAACAAAAGAGGATGGGATCTTTACAACTTGCCGGTAGGAGGGAAATAGAGGTGAGCCTAAAGGTATGGTAGGCTATCACATAAGCCAGGGGTACACTAATTTAGATGTCGAAGTCGCCAGCATTGCTGGTGTTCACCCTTCCCATTGCGTCAGAGACCTGGGACATCAGGGGCATAACATTCGGGTAGAAATATATACTGTAGAACAAACATGCCTGACTATGACATGTAGAATAATGAATCATTTTGTCTCTTATTCATGACATTTCTATCTGCAACGTTCAACAATGTTTTACTTCTGAACATGTCCCAGGTGAGAAAACTCTCTGGCCAATCAGTGACACGAATACTTCAGAAAAACAGCAGGAATTCAGATCCTGAGGATTAGATTTCCCCATCCCTATCTCCAAGCAATGCCCACAGGCAGCTGCCATACAAATACTGTACTGAATACCATGTGTCAACTGTAAATCACTTTGAATCATCTGCTAAATTACCATATTACACTACTCCTATCTTGTTTAGCAACTTTGGAATCCATCCCTCCAGATAACGTCACATAACTTTACTTTCTCCAAAGTTTAATTCTTCAAAACTTAACCACCTTAGTTATTGTTATCATGCTAAGCCCACGTTTGCCTTGTTCGACTTGTCTTGAGTACTTCCCCTCTCTGGGAGCATGAGCGATAGCTCCAACTACCCCTGTGCTGCTGGTAGGTGATAACCTGAGGTACCCACAGACTCAGATCTCAGTCTGGCTTGGGGGGGGGATCTAATTCCACCTGTGTGTGTGTGCGAGCATGTACATGCATGCATGAGTGAGTGTGTGTCTCCAGCATATACGCTATAGCTCTGTAGAATTCAGCACAGCTCTCCACATCCCTGGTCTTTTTCTTCCTTCAAATGCTTATCTGCCTCCGAGGGTTCACTGAGGGGGATTTGAAAGCTCCAGTTGATTCATACGTGAGCGAGAGAAGAGGAGGCTGGAATGGAAAGTCAGGCTGTGAAGAAGAGGAGGACATCTCAGAGAGAAATAGCAGAGTCTCATAACTTACAAAACTACTTACCTTGCGTATGTGGGGGACTTGAATGATGAGAGAGAGAGAGAGAGAGAGACTATTGAAGCAAAGACTATTGAAGCAAAGATACTGGGGACTGAGACAGGGTGGGTCGGGGGACGCTGTGGCCCCGTCCAAAGTTATCCACGGATAGGGCCAACCAGGCAGGATATAACCCCACCCACGATGCCAAAGCACATACCCCACACCACCAAACGGATATCAACAGACCACTAACTTACTACCCTGAGACAAGGCAGAGTATCGCCCACAAAAATCTCGCTCACTGCACAAGCCTGAGGACAGAAAGGGAGATCACGTCAGTTCCTCAACCCACTCAGGTCAAGTATAGCGAAAAAGCCTGGCTAGACGTGATGCACCCCTCCTAAGGACGGCATGGGAGAGCGTGAGCAAGCCAGTGATTCAGCTCCCGTAATAGGGTCAGAGGCAGAGAATCCCAGTAGAGAGAGGTGAGCCTACCAGGCAGAGACAGCAAGGGTGGTTCGTGCTTCAGACCCCTGGGCCAGACTACACTCAATCATAGGACCTACTGAAGAGATTAATTCGTCTTCAGTAAAGATTTAAAGGGATACTTCAGGATTTTGGCAATGAAGCCCTTCATCTACTTCCCCATAGTCATATGAACTCATTTTTATGTCTCTGCAAGCAGGTTGAAGGAAGTTGCTAACTAGTGTTAGCGAAATTGCTAACTAGTGTTTCCCATAGACTTCCAGTCATTGCACTAACACTGGTTAGCATTGGTTCACAAAACTATCTCTATCTTTCTTCATACTGGATACAGAGACATAAATGGTATCCATGAGTTCATCTGACTCTGGGGAAGTCCACTGAAAGAAAATATAAACGCAACATGAAACATTTTCTAAGAGTTCATATAAGGAAATCAATCAATTTAAATAAATAAATTAGGCCCTAATCTATGGATTTCACATGACTGTGAATAGAGATATGCATCTGTTGGGCACAGATACCTTAAAAATAAGGTAGGGACATGGATCAGAAAACCAGTCAGTATCTGGTGTGACCACCATTTACCTCGTGCAGCGT
Organism: Salvelinus alpinus; assembly: GCF_045679555.1. NCBI lineage: Eukaryota > Metazoa > Chordata > Actinopteri > Salmoniformes > Salmonidae > Salvelinus > Salvelinus alpinus. The sequence goes on from NC_092090.1 coordinate 20,877,402, forward strand.
GACACATCTCCTTCGCATAGAGTTGATGAGGCTGTTGATTGTGGCCTGTGAAATGTTGTCCCTCTTCTCTTCAATGGCTGTGCAAAATTGCTGGATCTTGGCAGGAACTGGAACGCGCTGTCCTACACATCGATCCAGAGCATCCCAAACATGCTCTATGGGTGACATGTCTGGTGAGTATGCAGGACATGAAAGAACTGGGACATTTTCAGCTTCCAGGAATTGTGTACAGATCTTTCTGACATGGGGCCGTGCATTATCATGCTGAAGCATAAGGTGATGGTTGTGGATGAATGGCACAACAATGGGCCTCAGGATCTCGTCACGGTATCTCTGTGCATTCAAATTGCCATTGATAAAATGCAATTGCGTTCTTTGTCGTAGCTTATGCCTGCCCATACCATAAACCCACCCCCACCATGGGGCACTGTTCACAACGTTGACATCAGCAAACCGCTCACCCACACGACACCATAGACACTGTCTGTCATCTGCCTGGTACAGCTGAAACCGGGATTCATCCATGAAGAGCACACTTCTCCAGCATGCCAGCGGCCATCGAAGGTGAGCATTTGCCCACTGAAGTCAGTTATGACGTCGAACTGCAGTCAGGTCAAGACCCTGGTGAGGACAACGATGACCCTGGTGAGGACCTTCCCTGAGACGGTTTCTGACAATTTGTGCAGAAATACCTCGGTTGTACAAACAAACCGTTTCATTAGTTGTCTGGGTGACTTGTCTCAGGCGATCTTGCAGGTGAAGAAGCGGGATGTGGAGGTCCTGGGCTGGTGTGGCTACACGTGTCTGTGGTTGTGAGGCCGGTTGGACGTACTGCCAAATTCTCTAAAACAACATTGGAAACGGCTTATGGTAGAGAAATTAACATTAAATTCTCTGGCAACAGCTCTGGTGGACATTTCTGCAGTCAGCATACCAATTGCACACTCCCTCAAAACTTGGGACATCTGTGGCAATGTGTTGTGTGACACAACTATACATTTTAGAGTGGCCGTTTATTGTCCCCAGCACAAGGTGCACCTGTGTAATGATCATGCTGCTTAATCAGCCTTTGATATGCCACAGCTGTCAGGTGAATTGATTATCTTGGCAAAGGAGAAATGCTCACTAACAGGGATGTAAACAAATGTGTGCACAACATTTGAGAGAAATAAGCTTTCGGTGCGTATGGAAAATATCTGGGGTCTTTTATTTCAGCTCATGAAACATGGTGCCAACACTTTACATGTTGCATCTATATTTTTGTTAAGTATACATAAAGAGCTTAATTGCCAAAATCCTGAAGTATCCCTTTAAAGGTTGAGACCAAATCTGAATCTGTCACATTTCTCTCACTTCTTTAGTGAGAGAAATGGGCTGTTTCTTGCCCTGGCAGAACATTCCATATTTTTTTTACTTAGCTCTATAGGAGAAAGCCCTGCACAAGACTATCACACCTTTATCAAGTCCAAAGAAAGTGTTTTTACTGTTTTACTGTTTTAAGAGTGTGTGAGGTCAAATTAAGCTATTCATCATACTAGCAGTCAGGTAGTCTGCAACAGATTGGTACATAAGGTGTCAGTACACAGAAAGAACTGATGCGATCAGTCAGATTCTGAACTATATAGTGGTTTTCATGTCTAGACAAGGCACTTTTGCAACAGAAACCAATCTTCTCTGATATCACACTGATCTACACTTTGTTGTTATCCTGGAAAGACAGGGAGGTCCATCAAAAGGAAACGTCTATCCCCTTCTTCTTCCCTCCCTATATGGGGCCAGACGTCTCCGTAGAAGTGGATTTGCGACTCACACCCAGAATGATGCTGCACCTCGGAAAGTTTCCTAATCATACACGCTTATCGGTCTGAGAAATGGGTCACCGCGGAGCCATACTGCCGTTGCTGTAGAGCAGTAATCACCTCCACACAGCGACACAGCCACATCAAGAACAAGGTTCTGGGCAATTGCAGTCATGAGTAACCTGTCTCCAGTGCAGAGAAAACAATGAGCTGAGGAGCACGGGTAGCTTGAAAAAGATATAAAAGTCACACTGAGTGATGATTCATATGCTATGCTTGGATGTTAGCGCTGGCTAAATAGGCTTGTAAGGAGAATGGGTAAGGATGGAGTGTCAGAGAAGACAAATGGGGTCAGACAATGAATTTGTGCTCTGAAAGATTAAAGTAGCCTTTCATGTTTGGAGCTCCAGAGGGGGAGAGGACTGAGCGTTTTCTCAACAGAGCTTAACCCATGGCCTTTATTTCCATCACCAAATGACAACCTATTCCCTATATAGTGCACTAGGCCAACTATTGACCAGAACCCTATAGGGCAGGGGTACACAATTAGAATTCAAAGAGGTCCAGCGACTAACATTTTCTCCCCCCAAAGGTCCAAAGTATTAAAATGTCTAACGTGCGTTATGATTTGGTGGCATATGTAGTTCTTATAGCTGTATAGCTAATCAACAAAGTACTACATTTCAATAACATTTCAACAATATTTATTGCACATTTTCAATGCAGACACATTAAACATGAGGTAAAATAAATATGCAGCCAAATCATACATAAAAGTAGGCCTATCACAAGTGTTCTCATTTCAAGCAAAACAAGGCCGCATCTTCACACAAAAATAACAAAAGTGCCTGTTTCTGAAAAAAATGCTTTGATTTTTGAACACATAAGAAACCACAGGTTTCCTATTCTCTCACACTTCACTTCTCCATCTCTCTTCTTTAGTGAGAGAAATGGGCTGTTTCTTGCCCTGCCAGTAATTTGAACCTTGGCTGGAATGGAGTCTGTGCCATTCTCATGCACATATGTAGGTGCTCATTGGTGAGTCTAGAATGGTACTTATTCTGAATACATCATTCATAGTGGAGAAATAAGACTCACAACTGTACATGGAGCCAAACATGGTCAAATTTGTCTGCCCACTCCTCTTTGAAAGCTTGATTTTCTGCATCAACTTTCCTGACTTTTGCGCACGCCATTCTATAATTTCTCCTCTCGTTCCGCTTTTGCTTCTCTCGTTGTCTCTCTCTCTCTGACAACATCAGTCTCCTAACATGCATTGTAAACATTCGCTTACATTGGCTGAGTTTCGTGAAGTGATTTAAATAACGCACGTGAGTGGACAACACACAGTAGTATGGGGCGCTCTCTGGGACCTTCCCAGCTGCGCTGAGCCAGTGCAGTATGTGTACATTGAAAAAAAGTGTTGCTTCATCATTATTTAATTTAACAATTATTTATGAGAAATGTGTCGAGGTCCAGATAAAACCTTCTCTCGGTCCGGACCCGGACCAAGGTCCGCCAATTGTGCATCTCTGCTATAGGGCATAGGGTCCTGTTTGGGAGGAACACAGAGTAAGCTTACAAAGCATACTTCTATGTCTATCGAAGAATATAGTATAAGCATTGGATGTTCTCCTTATTAGTCTAGGGCCGTAGAAACATCCACCTAAAAGGTTTCACCAGTTACTATATCACCATTTGAAGTAACTGGTGAAACATTTTTGGTCAATGTTTCTACGGCCAAATTTCAACCCCACATAATTGAATGTCTTTCTACATGTCAATGAAGAAAGCATTACTGCGTGTCAAGTTCAAAGTTGAAGTATATTTTATTGCTCCTATTCGTCACTTGCACTTATGGTAGCCTTTTCAAAAGCTTTAGAACAGGTAGTGATCATGTTAAAATAACCAACAGAACATATTAACTACAACAATATTCTCAGTAATGGTTACGTAAACTGAACACTGGGTATTATTCTAATGAGCTCCGCCCCCAAACAAGGCCAGCCTGGATGGACTAAATATGGGCCAATCATAGGTATATTTTCGGGGCTGGTCCGGACTTGATTTGGCCCAGAAATGGTTGCGTGTTGATTGGTCTAGATCTAGTCTGCCCGGACCGGTGTGGTGATACTGACGGTTCATTAGTACTGATGGATTATACGGCTACGTGGAGAATGAACGTGGAAAGAGCTGTCATGTATGAACCATGAGAAGGAATACCAACAAGAGGTATCACTTTTCCATGCTCAATATTATAAAGTCATATTATTTATCAGTCTGATTTTAATTAAAGAATCAACTATTAAAATGCAAATCGCCCACCTCCTTTTTATTTGGTGAAGCAACTAAACCGAAATCAAATCAATGTTGGCAGTTCAAAATACAATTCTATTAGTCAAACATCGGCCTACTTGGTGGAACTTGTTGATACTCAGTAGTCTACTGCTAAGTTCTTGATCAGTGATGATTTGTATCATAGTTTTCTGATATGATATTTGAGAAAAGAGGCAAATAAATATGATCCTCTTTGATATTCTTATTGCCTATTTAGGAAATATTTGATATTATGCACAAAACAAACAAGTGTCAACTTTCACATGCAGGCTACACTGTTCTACAATATTAGTGTATAGCAAATATAGGTTGGTCTAACTCCGCTCAGAGAATCAACTTCTCAGGTGTCATCTAATAGGCCTTTAGCAATTCAACATGGGTTTTCATCAAAAGCTAGTTACAGTGGGCTTAGTGCATGCAAAGTCTGGCCAAAGAGTGTTCTTTTCAGATACGCTGTACCCCTTTAGTGATCGAACCTACAAGTTCTACGCTCTGTTAACTGAGCCAAACAGTCACGTACATGTACTTATTTGGAAACAACTATTTGAAAATAGTTTGAAAATAGTATTTATAGGAAATTGTTAGAAAACAATTGCTTATACTTAAATTAGAAGTAGTTGATTCCGCCACATTATTTGAAAATACTCAAATACACAGAAAATAAGTATTGATTTAATATACATGCATTTGAACCCTGGTCTGACTGCCCCACACCTTCATATAGGTTCCACATTAAAAATAACTCAGAACACCCGTCTCTCTATCAGCTAGGCAGGTCATTAGATCACCTAGGAAACCAAGTACTATCCCTTGGGCCCTGGACCGGCATAAAAAAAATGTTTCTTAAATGTCATACTATCAAATAATCAAAGGCAACAATCCATGTGCCCCAAACAATATATTTGGAGTATTGTTGTCCAGAAACTATATATTTAGTGTTGATGTACAAAAAGGATATATTTAGAGTGTTCTTGTTCAGAAACAATATATTTAGCTTGTTGTTTTACAGAAACAATATATTTAGCTTGTTGTTTTACAGAAACAATATATTTAGAGTGTTGCACAGAAACAATATATTTAGTGTTGTTGTACAAAGGGTTAAACCATCAGATACTCTTCAATATAGGGGGAGATAGACAGATAGCCTATAATTAATATAAATTCTGCACTCTGTTAACAACTTGACCTAGCTCCCAAACAGCCACTGGTGTGGTTAACTAAATGCCTGGGTAGTTTTGAGCAGTGACAGGGAAACAGCAGCAGTGATGGGAAACAGCTGCAGTGATGGGGAAACAGTAGCACTGAGGGGAAACAGTGGCACTGAGGGGAAACAACAGCAGTAATGGGGAAACAGTAGCAGTAAGTGGAAACAGCAGCAGTGATGGGGAAACAGCAGCAGTGATGGGGAAACAGTAGCACTGAGGGGAAACAGCAGCAGTAATGGGGAAACAGTAGCAGTAAGGGGAAACAGCAGCAGTGATGGGGAAACAGTAGCAGTGATGGGAAACAGCAGCAGTGATGGGGAAACAGCAGCAGTGATGGGAAACAGCAGCAGTGATGGGGAAACAGCAGTAGTGATGGGAAACAGTAGCAGTGATGGGAAACAGCAGCAGTGATGGGAAACAGCAGCAGTGATGGGAAACAGTAGCAGTGATGGGACACAGCAGCAGTGATGGGAAACAGCAGCACTGAGGGGAAACAGCAGCAGTGAGGGGAAACAGCAGCAGTGATGGGAAACAGTAGTAGTGAGGGGAAACAGCAACAGTGATGGGAAACAGCAGCAGTGATGGGGAAACAGCAGCAGTGATGGGAAACAGTAGTAGTGATGGGGAAACAGTAGCAGTGATGGGAAACAGCAGCAGTGATGGGAAACAGTAGCAGTGATGGGGAAACAGCAGCAGTGATGGGAAACAGCAGCAGTGATGGGGAAACAGTAGCAGTGATGGGAAACAGCAGCAGTGATGGGAAACAGTAGCAGTGATGGGGAAACAGCAGCAGTGATGGGAAACAGTAGCAGTGATGGGAAACAGCAGCAGTGATGGGGAAACAGTAGCAGTGATGGGGAAACAGCAGCAGTGATGGGGAAACAGTAGCAGTGATGGGGAAACAGTAGCAGTGATGGGAAACAGTAACAGTGATGGGAAACAGTAGCAGTGATGGGGAAACAGTAGCAGTGATGGGAAACAGCATCAGTGATGGGAAACAGTAGCAGTGATGGGAAACAGTAGCAGTGGTGGGAAACAGTAGCAGTGATGGGAAACAGTGGCAGTGATGGGAAACAGTAACAGTGATGGGAAACAGTAGCAGTGATGGGGAAACAGTAGCAGTGATGGGAAACAGCAGCAGTGATGGGAAACAGTAGCAGTGATGGGAAACAGTAGCAGTGGTGGGAAACAGTAGCAGTGATGGGAAACAGTGGCAGTGATGGGAAACAGTAGCAGTGATGGGAAACAGTAACAGTGATGGGAAACAGTAGCAGTGATGGGGAAACAGTAGCAGTGATGGGAAACAGCAGCAGTGATGGGAAACAGTAGCAGTGATGGGAAACAGTAGCAGTGGTGGGAAACAGTAGCAGTGATGGGAAACAGTGGCAGTGATGGGAAACAGTAGCAGTGATGGGAAACAGTAGCAGTGATGGGAAACAGTAGCAGTGATGGGAAACAGTAGCAGTGATGGGAAACAGTAGCAGTGATGGGAAACAGCAGCAGTGATGGGAAACAGTAGCAGTGATGGGAAACAGCAGTAGTGATGGGAAACAGTAGCAGTGATGGGAAACAGTAGCAGTGATGGGAAACAGCAGCAGTGATGGGGAAACAGTAGCAGTGATGGGGAAACAGCAGCAGTGATGGGGAAACAGTAGCAGTGATGGGGAAACAGTAGCAGTGATGGGAAACAGTAACAGTGATGGGAAACAGTAGCAGTGATGGGGAAACAGTAGCAGTGATGGGAAACAGCATCAGTGATGGGAAACAGTAGCAGTGATGGGAAACAGTAGCAGTGGTGGGAAACAGTAGCAGTGATGGGAAACAGTGGCAGTGATGGGAAACAGTAACAGTGATGGGAAACAGTAGCAGTGATGGGGAAACAGTAGCAGTGATGGGAAACAGCAGCAGTGATGGGAAACAGTAGCAGTGATGGAAAACAGTAGCAGTGGTGGGAAACAGTAGCAGTGATGGGAAACAGTGGCAGTGATGGGAAACAGTAGCAGTGATGGGAAACAGTAGCAGTGATGGGAAACAGTAGCAGTGATGGGAAACAGTAGCAGTGATGGGAAACAGTAGCAGTGGTGGGAAACAGTAGCAGTGGTGGGAAACAGTAGCAGTGATGGGAAACAGTGGCAGTGATGGGAAACAGTAGCAGTGATGGGAAACAGTAGCAGTGATGGGAAACAGTAGCAGTGATGGGAAACAGTAGCAGTGATGGGAAACAGCAGCAGTGATGGGAAACAGTAGCAGTGATGGGAAACAGTAGCAGTGATGGGAAACAGCAGCAGTGATGGGAAACAGTAGCAGTGATGGGAAACAGTAGCAGTGATGGGAAACAGCAGCAGTGGGACACGTGGCGTTTCTCCACCAGCACATGAGCAACAGTTATTCTGGTCAGGTCAAGACTTCTTAGCCCTTTGGTCGTTCACCAGAAGCCAGCTGTTTCTCCTCAATATGCTTGACTCCTTTGTGTGTGTTGGCAAGTAAACAATACTGGATGCAAAAATATGTGATAACTGTTGGTCGTTCTGTCAACAGGCGCAGGCTGCTAAACGTTATGGAAATCTGAAAGCTGTCAAATCTTGGGGAATCCATGATGAGAGGAAATTACTGTAAGAGGGTGAGATTAGTTCATGGGCAAGGACAGTATTGAATGGACTGATGCACACATACGAACGAATACACAAACATACATGCACATACACAATCCTCAGGGTACAAGTGAAGTAGGGCAAGAGGACAAAATACAAGGCTAATAGGAGGATAACCCCAGTCGAAAACAGCAGAGCACATTTTCTCCTCAAGGAGCAATGTGCTGATAGTGAATACAACATACAAATCCTCTTCCAGTGAACTTCATGCTCCCAATGTTAGGCAACTCAGGGTCTGTGATTGTTGAAAGCTAAGATGGGCTGCATCCTAAATAGCACCTTCATCTCTATATAGTGCACTTCTTTGTGTACTAAATGGGGAATAGGTTGCCATTTTTTAGACAGACATGGTGATTTACCATAGGAGAATACACAGCCACATTCCCAGCACAAAGGGTCAGTGAGGTCCAAATCTGGAGGTCGTTGTGCCTAACTGGATTTTATGCCAAAATCTCCTGTTGACATCATTGCATTATTTATGCAAAAGTCTGAGGGCTCTATTTGAACAAATCTCGTACAATGGGAAATCTTAGCGCAGAGTTATGGGCGCAGTAGCTGGTGGTGGCGTGAAAGGGTTGAGTTTTGATGAATAAACAAGTTGTAGGTGTGTCAAGGCATTTATTTTATTGTGGCGAAGTAATTACAATATAGCAATTAAACACTGGAATGGTAGATGTGCAGAAGATGAATGTGCAAGTAGAGATACTGGGGTGCAAAGGAGCAAGATAAGTAAATACATACAGTATGGGGATGAGGTAGGTAGATAGATGGGCTGTTTACAGATGGGCTATGTAAAGGTGCAGTGATCTGTGAGCTGCTCTGACAGCTGGTGCTTAAAGCTAGTGAGGGAGATATGAGTCTCCAGCTTCAGAGATTTTTGCAGTTCGTTCCAGTCATTGGCAGCAGAGAACTGGAAGGAAAGACGACCAAAGGAGGAATTGGCTTTGGGGGTGACCAATGAGATATACCTGCTGGAATGCGTGCTACGGATGGGTGCTGCTATGGTGACCAGTGAGCTGAGATAAGGCGGGGCTTTACCTAGCAGAGACTTGTAGATAACCTGTAGCCAGTGGGTTTGGCGACGAGTATGAAGAGAGGGCCAACCAACGAGAGCGTACAGGTCCCAATGGTGGGTTGTGTATGGGGCTTTGGTGACAAAACGGATGGCACTGTGATAGACTGCATCCAGTTTGTTGAGTAGAGTGTTGGTGGCTATTTTATAGATGACATCACCGAAGTCGAGGATCGGTAGGATGGTCAGTTTTACGAGGGTATGTTTGGCAGCATGAGTGAAGGATGCTTTGTTGCGATATAGGAAGCTGATTCTAGATTTTATTTTGGATTGGAGATGCTTAATGTGAGTCTGGAAGGATAGTTTACAGTCTAACCAGACACCTAGGTATTTGTAGTTGTCCACGTATTCTAAGTCAGAGCCGTCCAGAGTAGTGATGCTGGACGGGCGAGCAGGTGCGGGCAGTGATCGGTTGAAAAGCATGCATTTAGTTTTACTTGCGTTTAAGAGCAGTTGGAGGCCACGGAAGGAGTGTTGTATGGCATTGAAGCTCGTCTGGAGGTTAGTTAACACAGTGTCCAAAGAAGGGCCAGAAGTATACAGAATGGTGTTGTCTGCGTAGAGGTGGATCAGAGAATCACCAGCAGCAAGAGTGACATCATTGATGTATACAGAGAAGAGAGTCGGCCCGAGAATTTAACCCTGTGGCACCCCCATAGAGACTGCCAGAGGTCCGGACAACAGGCCCTCCGATTTGACACACTGAACTCTATCAGAGAAGTAGTTGGTAAACCAGGCAAGGCAATCATTTGAGAAACCAAGGCTGTCGAGTCTGCCGATAAGAATGTGGTGATTGACAGAGTCGAAAGCCTTGGCCAGGTCGATGAATATGGCAGCACAGTAATGTCTCTTATCAATGGCGGTTATGATGACATTTAGGACCTTGAGCGTAGCTGAGGTGCACCCGTGACCAGCTCTGAAACCAGATTGCATAGCGGAGAAGGTACGGTGGGATTCGAAATGGTCGGTAATCTGTTTGTTAACTTGGCTTTCGAAGATCTTAGAAAGACAGGGTAGGATAGATATAGGTCTGTAGCAGTTTGGGTCTAGAGTGACACCCCCTTTGAAGAAGGGGATGACCGCGGCAGCTTTCCAATCTTTGGGAATCTTAGACGATACGAAAGAGAGGTTGAACACGCTAGTAAATATTTTTTTTGAATGGGGCATGCTTATTTAAGATGGTGAGGAATGCACTTTTAAAGAATAGCCAGGCATCATCTACTGACGGGATGAGGTCAATGTCATTCCAGGATACCCCGGCCAGGTCGATTAGAAAGGCCTGCTCGCAGAAGTGTTTTAGGGAGCGTTTGACAGTGATGAGGGGTGGTCGTTTGGTCGCAGACCCATTACGGATGCAGGCAATGAGGCAGTGATCGCTGAGATCTTGATTGAAAACAGCAGAGGTGTATTTGGAGGGCGAGTTAGTTAGGATGACATCTATGAGGGTGCCCGTGTTTACAGATTTGGAGTTGTACCTGGTAGGTTCATTGATAATTTGAGTGAGATTGAGGGCATCAAGCTTAGATTGTAGGATGGCCGGGGTGTTAAAAGCATGTCCCAGTTTAGGTCACCTAGTAGCACGAGCTCAGAAGATAGATGGGGGGCAATCAATTCACATATGGTATCGAGGGCACAGCTGGGGGCAGAGGGAGGTCTATAGCAAGCGGCAACAGTGAGAGACTTGTTTCTGGAAAGGTGAATTTTTAAAAGTAGAAGCTCGAATTGTTTGGGTACAGACTTGGATAGTAATACAGAACTCTGCAGGCTATCTTTGCAGTAGATTGCAACACCGCTTCCTTTGGCAGTTCTATCTTGGCGGAAAATGTTATAGTTAGCGATGTAGATTTCAGGAGTTTTGGTGGTTTTCCTAAGCCAGGATTCAGACACGGCTCAGACATCCGGGTTGGCAGAGTGTGCTAAAGCAGTGAGTAAAACAAACTTAGGCATGACCCCTCACTGGCCAATCAGAAAATGGTCCATGATTAACTATATGGTTGCTTCAAGTAGTGTATTTACAGTATTTTATGTATTGAGTTTTCATCAACTCCAATTTGAATGTTAGTCCATATAAGCCTAGTTTGTTAAATGGCCTACAGAAACAAAATAACAAGATGCATGAAGGCCTATCCCGTCTTTTCTAAACATGTTGAACATATTTTCAGTCAACATAGTAAGAAGCCTAATTGCATGAAAATATATTGTTAAACATAGCATTTGCACTGATATAGGGGCCTACTGTGAAATTGCATTGTCTGCCATGTCTCAGCCATGGACATACCAGATGTTGTCATAAGCAAGATTTACATTTACATTTACATTTAAGTCATTTAGCAGACGCTCTTATCCAGAGCGACTTACAAATAGGTGCATTCACCTTATGATATCCAGTGGAACAACCACTTTACAATAGTGCATCTAACTCTTTTAAGGGGGGGGGGGGGGGGGGGTTAGAAGGATTACTTTATCCTATCCTAGGTATTCCTTAAAGAGGTGGGGTTTCAGGTGTCTCCGGAAGGTGGTGATTGACTCCGCTGACCTGGCGTCGTGAGGGAGTTTGTTCCACCATTGGGGTGCCAGAGCAGCGAACAGTTTTGACTGGGCTGAGCGGGAACTGTACTTCCTCAGAGGTAGGGAGGCGAGCAGGCCAGAGGTGGATGAACGCAGTGCCCTTGTTTGGGTGTAGGGCCTGATCAGAGCCTGAAGGTACGGAGGTGCCGTTCCCCTCACAGCTCCGTAGGCAAGCACCATGGTCTTGTAGCGGATGCGAGCTTCAACTGGAAGCCAGTGGAGAGAGCGGAGGAGCGGGGTGACGTGAGAGAACTTTGGAAGGTTGAACACCAGACGGGCTGCGGCGTTCTGGATGAGTTGTAGGGGTTTAATGGCACAGGCAGGGAGCCCAGCCAACAGCGAGTTGCAGTAATCCAGACGGGAGATGACAAGTGCCTGGATTAGGACCTGCGCCGCTTCCTGTGTGAGGCAGGGTCGTACTCTGCGAATGTTGTAGAGCATGAACCTACAGGAACGGGTCACCGCCTTGATGTTAGTTGAGAACGACAGGGTGTTGTCCAGGATCACGCCAAGGTTCTTAGCATTCTGGGAGGAGGACACAATGGAGTTGTCAACCGTGATGGCGAGATCATGGAACGGGCAGTCCTTCCCCGGGAGGAAGAGCAGCTCCGTCTTGCCGAGGTTCAGCTTGAGGTGGTGATCCGTCATCCACACTGATATGTCTGCCAGACATGCAGAGATGCGATTCGCCACCTGGTTATCAGAAGGGGGAAAGGAGAAGATTAATTGTGTGTCATCTGCATAGCAATGATAGGAGAGACCATGTGAGGATATGACAGAGCCAAGTGACTTGGTGTATAGCGAGAATAGGAGAGGGCCTAGAACAGAGCCCTGGGGGACACCAGTGGTGAGAGCACGTGGTGCGGAGACAGATTCTCGCCACGCCACCTGGTAGGAGCGACCTGTCAGGTAGGACGCAATCCAAGCGTGGGCCGCGCCGGAGATGCCCAACTCGGAGAGGGTGGAGAGGAGGATCTGATGGTTCACAGTATCAAAGGCAGCCGATAGGTCTAGAAGGATGAGAGCAGAGGAGAGAGAGTTAGCTTTAGCAGTGCGGAGCGCCTCCGTGACACAGAGAAGAGCAGTCTCAGTTGAATGACTAGTCTTGAAACCTGACTGATTTGGATCAAGAAGGTCATTCTGAGAGAGATAGCAGGAGAGCTGGCCAAGGACGGCACGTTCAAGAGTTTTGGAGAGAAAAGAAAGAAGGAATACTGGTCTGTAGTTGTTGACATCGGAGGGATCGAGTGTAGGTTTTTTCAGAAGGGGTGCAACTCTCGCTCTCTTGAAGACGGAAGGGACGTAGCCAGCGGTCAAGGATGAGTTGATGAGCGAGGTGAGGTAAGGGAGAAGGTCTCCGGAAATGGTCTGGAGAAGAGAGGAGGGGATAGGGTCAAGCGGGCAGGTTGTTGGGCGGCCGGCCGTCACAAGACGCGAGATTTCATCTGGAGAGAGAGGGGAGAAAGAGGTCAAAGCACAGGGTAGGGCAGTGTGAGCAGAACCAGCGGTGTCGTTTGACTTAGCAAACGAGGATCGGATGTCGTCGACCTTCTTTTCAAAATGGTTGACGAAGTCATCCGCAGAGAGGGAGGAGGGGGGAGGAGGGGGAGGAAGATTAAATTCACTCTTGATAAGGCTTAAAAAGTTAGTGAATAATTCTAATCAAATTCGAATCAAAACCAAACAACTTGTTTTAAATAGGATATGTGTGTAACGGCAGCCTTCATCCTCTTCACGAGAAGAGAGGGTGTAACAGGGATCGGACCAACACGCAGCGTAGCCAGTGCTCAACGTGTTTAATAAAACGAAACAGTGAACACTTACAACGATACAAAATAACAAAATGTTGTATATATACACAAGTATATATTTTTAAACCTGCATATTTAGTTAATATTGCCTGCTAACATGAATTTCTTTTAACTACGGAAATTGTGTCACTTCTCTTGCATTCTGTGCAACAGAGTCAGGGTGTATGCAGCAGTTTGGGCCGCCTGGCTCGTTGCGAACTGTGAAGACTATTTTCTTCCTAAGGAAGACAGCCAACTTCGCCAAATGGGGGATGATTTAACAAAAGCACATTTGCGAAAAAAGCATAATTGTTGCACGAATGTACCTAACCATAAACATCAATGGCTTTCTTAAAATCAATACACAGAAGTATATATTTTTAAACTTGCATATTTAGTTCAAAGAAATTCATGTTAGCAGGCAATATTAATCTAGGGAAATTGTGTCACTTCTCTTGTATTCATTGCACGCAGAGTCAGGGTATATGCAACAGTTTGGGCCGCCTGGCCCAAATTATGACATAACATTGAAGGTTGTGCAATGTAACAGGAATATTTAGACTTATGGATGCCACCCGTTTGATAAAATACGGAACGGTTCTGTATTTCACTGAAAGAATAAACGTTTTATTTTCAAAATGATAGTTTCCGGATTTGACCATATTAATGACCTAGGGCTCGTATTTCTGTGTGTTATTATGTTATAATTAAGTCTATGATTTGATATTTGATAGAGCAGTCTGACTGATCAGTGGTAGGCAGCAGCAGGCTCGTAAGCATTCATTCAAGCAGCACTTTTGTGCGTTTTGTCAGGTTTTGGCCAGGACTGTTCAGGTTTTGGTCACTAGATGTCCCCATTGCGCCTTTTTTGTACCTTTTGTTTTTTCCTTGCTCTAATTATTGTTTGCACCTGTGTGTCGTTCCCTTGTTAGTATTTAAACCCTGTGTGTTCCTCAGTTCTTTGCTCAGTGTTTGTATGTTAGCACCCAGCCCCAGCCTTGTTGTGAACATATATTTCTCTTATTGGATTTTCCAGAGGTTCTCTGGTTTAGTGCTTGTGTATTTTTGAGTAGTCTTTTGAGGTTTGTTTTTCCCTGCTGTTTTTTACCACTTTGTGGAGTTTCTTTGTATTTTGGAGGATATCCATTTTGTGCCTCTTGGCTTTATTTTTGGACGTGGTGGATTTATATTCTTTGCTTGAAGATCTTGTCCTTTTATTAAACCACCATCTCTAGTACTGCTGAGTCTACCTCATCTTCTGGGTTCTGCCGACTATTAGTGACTGTTTCTCTCACCGGGTCCTGACAGAAACACTGAGCCATTAAAATGAACCCAGAGGCAGCCAGTACCCAGGACTTTTTTCCCATGCTGTCCCACCACGAGGGGACTGTCCAACGTCACGAAGCTGCTCTGGTTCAGCAAGAGGCCTTACTGGCTGGACATTCTCAACTTCTGTCGGAGATGCTGACTTCCATAAAGCAGATTTCTGATCAACTTTCCCCTGCAACCGCTTCTGCTCCAGTTCATCAGATTCAAGTGCCCGTGGCAGTTAACCCCCTGGCTGAACCTCGTCTGCCGCCTCCCCAACGGTTCTCAGGTGATCCGAGTGTTTGTAAGGGAGCGATGCTGTCTATATTGCGGCAAACCGGGCCATTTCCTCTCCACGTGTCCCGGGCTCCAGGGAAAACGCACTCTCCCGTGCAGGCCTGGGAGGACTGTAACAGGAAACATAACCTCCTCCCATCCATCCAACTCCCGCCTGCTTATTCCAGTTACCCTTTCCTGGGACAACCACGAGCTTCTCCTTCAAGCCTTGGTAGACTCTGGAGCCGCAGGTAACTTCATGGATGGTGTTTGGGCGAAGGAGAATGGCGTTCCCTCTGAACCTCTTAGTGACCCCATAAGGGTTACTACGTTGGATGGAAGCCCTTTGGGATCTGGACTTGTCACTCGTTTCACTACCCCCTTGCGACTTTCAGTTTCCCAACACCAGGAAGTGATGAACTTTCATCTGACCTCGTGTTCCGAGTTCCCTCTCGTCCTTGGATACCCCTGGCTTCACAGCCATAACCCTCACATCGACTGGTCTGTGGGCAGTATCAAGCAGTGGGGTCCTACGTGCCAAGCCACTTGTATCTTCCCTAGTTCCCCGAGTTCCCCTCCCGAGTCTCTAGAATCCATCGACCTGTCCCGAGTTCCCGAGTGTTACCATGACCTCAAACCGGTATTTAGCAAACAGAGGGCCACCAAACTACCACCCCATAGACCTTACGATTGCCCCATCGACCTGTTTCCGGGCACCTGCCCCCCCAGGGGTCGGATCTTTTCCCTATCTCCTCCCGAACGAGCTGCTATGGATACCTACATCAAGGACGCTCTGGCAGCAGGCCTCATGCGTTCATCCACCTCGCCGGCGGGAGCAGGGTTTTTCTTTGTGGCCAAAAAAGACGGTGGATTACGTCCTTGCATTGACTACCGGGGACTTAATGCCATAACCGTCCGTAACCGCCACCCGCTACCCCTTATGGCCACAGCCTTTGAGCTGCTCCAGGAAGCAGTGGTCTTCACTAAGCTTGACCTACGGAACGCATACCATCTTGTGCGGATCAAACCCGGTGACGAGTGGAAGACCGCTTTCAACACTCCTACTGGTCACTACGAATACTTGGTGATGCCCTTCGGCCTGACCAACGCCCCGGCTGTGTTCCAAGCGCTCATAAACGATGTGCTTAGGGATATGCTTAACATTTTCGTGTTTGTTTACTTGGATGACATCCTCATCTTTTCGAGCTCCCTTCAAGAAAACACTAAGCATGTCAGACAAGTGCTCAAACGCCTCCTAGACAGCCATTTGTACGTTAAGCCGGAAAAGTGTGAATTCCATTCCTCTCGAGTACAATTCCTGGGATTTGTAGTGGAACCCAGTCGAGTCCAGATGGACCCCAAGAAGGTAGGGGCGGTAGCGGATTGGCCCACCCCCAAGTCCGTTAAGGAAGTTCAGCGTTTCCTGGGCTTCACTAACTTTTACCGCAAGTTCATCAAGAACTTCAGCTCGGTGGCAGCCCCTCTCTCAGCTGTAACCAAGGGTGGCAACACAAGGTTTCTGTGGGGAAGAGAAGCTGAGACGGCCTTCCAAGGACTCAAGGAGCGCATCCTCTCTGCTCCCATCCTGACACTACCGACGGCGGATGAACCTTTTGTGGTGGAGGTAGACGCATCAGAGGTTGGTGTTGGAGCGGTCCTGTCTCAGAGGGGGGAAGACAAGAGGCTTCATCCTTGCGCCTTCTTCTCTCACCGGCTTACCCCGGCCGAGAGGAATTACGATGTGGGGGATCGTGAACTCCTAGCGGTTAAGATGGCATTGAAGGAATGGAGACACTGGCTCGAGGGGACTTCTCAACCATTTCAAGTGCTTACGGACCACAAAAATCTGGAGTATATCCAGCAGGCGAAGCGGTTGAACTCCAGACAAGCTCGATGGTCTCTTTTCTTCAGCCGATTCCAGTTTATCCTCACCTATAGACCCGGGTCGAAGAATCTCAAACCGGACGCCTTGTCACGAGTCTACTCTCCTGCCATTCGAGAAGATACTGACATGACTGTTCTTCCTGCCGCTAAGATCGTGGCTCCAATCTCGTGGCAAGTTGAGGATACCGTGAGACAAGCTCAAGCCATCGAACCGGGTCCTAAGGGAGGTCCTGCCAATCGGTTGTTTGTTCCCAAGGCAGCAAGATCCCAAGTCCTTCTGTGGGGGCACTCCTCTCGCCTCACCTGTCACCCGGGCGTAGGTCGCACCTTGGAGTTCATTCAGCGTAAGTTCTGGTGGCCCACCATAAGAGAAGACGTTGCCACTTTCGTCAAGGCCTGTCCCGTGTGCTGCCAGGGCAAATCTTCTCACCTCCGCCCTCAAGGACTCCTTCACCCTTTATCTATTCCCCACCGACCCTGGTCCCATATCTCGTTGGACTTTATTACTGGCCTTCCTCCGTCCCATGGTAATACTACTATCCTAGTCATCATCGACAGGTTTTCTAAGGCGGCCAGGTTTGTTCCCTTGACCAAATTACCTTCTGCCAAGGAAACAGCTGAGTTGGTGATTAACCATGTGTTCCGAGTCTTTGGCATTCCGCAAGATATGGTTTCCGACAGAGGTCCCCAGTTCGCCTCAAGGTTTTGGAAGGCCTTCTGCCAACTCATAGGGGCCACGGCCAGTTTATCTTCAGGGTACCATCCGGAGTCCAACGGCCAAACCGAGAGGATGAATCAGGAGCTGGAAACCACCCTCAGATGTATGGTTTCCAACAACCCGTCCACATGGTCATCCTTCATTGTTTGGGCCGAGTACGCGCACAACACCTTGTGCTCCTCCTCCACTGGTATATCCCCGCACGAGTGTCAGTTTGGCTATGCTCCTCTATTGTTCCCGGACCAGGAGGCAGAAGTCAGAGTTCCTTCAGCCTCGAGGTTCATCAGACGCTGTCGGCTTACGTGGAAGAAGGCCCGTCTTAATCTTCTGCGTTCCTCACAGCAGTACCAGCGACAAGCCAACAGACGTCGCCGTCCCGGTCCTACCCTGTACCTCGGCCAGAGAGTATGGCTCTCAACAAAGAACTTACCGCTACGGGTGGAGTCTCGTAAGCTGTCCCAGAGATTCATCGGTCCCTTTAAGATTGCCAGGAGAGTCAATCCCGTTACTTTTCGCCTGCACTTACCCAGATCCCTTAAGATCAATCCAACATTTCACATTTCTTTATTAAAACCTGTTGTTTTTTCTCCCCTTATCCCGGCAGGCAGACCTCCCCCTCCGCCCCGTGTCATCGGAGGCCAGTCGGCTTATACCGTCCACCGGATACTGGATTCCCGCCGGGTGCAGCGGTCCTGGCAGTATCTGGTGGACTGGGAAGGCTACGGTCCCAAGGAGCGCTCCTGGGTTCCTGCCAAGGACATACTGGACCCTGACCTCATTCGTCAGTTCAGGGCCCTCCACCCTGAGAAGGCTGGTGGGAACGTCAGGAGCCGTTCCTAGGAGGGGGATTCTGTCAGGTTTTGGCCAGGACTGTTCAGGTTTTGGTCACTAGATGTCCCCATTGCGCCTTTTTTGTACCTTTTGTTTTTTCCTTGCTCTAATTATTGTTTGCACCTGTGTGTCGTTCCCTTGTTAGTATTTAAACCCTGTGTGTTCCTCAGTTCTTTGCTCAGTGTTTGTATGTTAGCACCCAGCCCCAGCCTTGTTGTGAACATATATTTCTCTTATTGGATTTTCCAGAGGTTCTCTGGTTTAGTGCTTGTGTATTTTTGAGTAGTCTTTTGAGGTTTGTTTTTCCCTGCTGTTTTTTACCACTTTGTGGAGTTTCTTTGTATTTTGGAGGATATCCATTTTGTGCCTCTTGGCTTTATTTTTGGACGTGGTGGATTTATATTCTTTGCTTGAAGATCTTGTCCTTTTATTAAACCACCATCTCTAGTACTGCTGAGTCTGCCTCATCTTCTGGGTTCTGCCGACTATTAGTGACTGTTTCTCTCACCGGGTCCTGACACGTTTGCCAGCAGCTCTTCGCAATGCTTCAAGCATTGCGCTGTTTATGACGTCAAGCCTATCAACTCCCAAGATTAGGCTGGTGTAACCGATGTGAAATGGCTAGCTAGTTAGTGGGGTGCGCGCTAATAGCGTTTCAAACGTCACTCGCTCTGAGACTTGGAGTAGTTGTTCCCCTTGCTCTAAAGGGCCGCGGCTTTTGTGGAGCGATGGGTAACGATGCTTCGAGGCTGGCTGTTGTCGATGTGTCCCTGGTTCGAGCCCAGGTAGGAGCGAGGAGAGGGACGGAAGCTATACTGTTACACTGGCAATACTAAAGTGCCTATAAGAACATCCAATAGTCAAAGGTATATCAAATACAAATGGTATAGAGAGAAATTGTCCTATAATTCCTATAATAACCTCAACCTAAAACTTCTTACCTGGGAATATTGAAGACTCATGTTAAAAGGAACCACCAGCTTTCATATGTTCTCATGTTCTGAGCAAGGAACTTAAACGTTAGCTTTTTTACATGGCACATATTGCACTTTTACTTTCTTCTCCAACACTTTGTTTTTGCATTATTTAAACCAAATTGAACATGTTTCATTATTTATTTGAGGCTAAATTGATTTGATTGATGTATTATATTAAGTTAAAATAAAAGTGTTCATTCAGTATTGTTGTAATTGTCATTATTCTAAATGAATTCATTTTAAAAACTCGTCCGATTAATCGGTATCCGCTTTTTTTGGTCCTCCAATAATCAGTATCGGCGTTGAAAAATCATAATCGTCGACCTCTAGTCATAAATCACATCTCTTGTTCCATGGCACTGTGTGCAAACGTAGGCCTAAATATCTTTTTGCAGTACATTGACATATCTAGAAAAAAAAAGACTAGGCTCCTGTCAATTGTATCATTGCCTATGTGCAATGCACATTCTCAAAAAAATCTGCAGTTGCTATGGCATTATAGGAGGACTGAATAGTTTGGAGGGGTGCGTCTTTGGTAATAGGACACTCTTTGAAATGGATAGTCTACTGAACAAGTGAAATTAAGTATGCAGGTACTTTATATGAATTGTGAATAATGAAAAAGCAATAAATTTAGAGGGCAAAAACCTCCAAAATATTTCAAGGCACTCTCAGTAGAACATTTAAAACCCCTTTATTTATATAGGCTACTTAGGTAATGCCAGGATAAAAAGATGCTCTATGCGAAGCTGCTAAACCAGCCTTGATTAAGGGGAGGGTAGGCTATGCTTGTTTTTTAAAATAAAATTCAACTAAATGGGGTAAACCAATCGGTTTTCTCTGTTTCTAAATACGACATTCACAGGCACAAAAGGCACATCTCTTGCTCCATGGGCACTGTGCATCACTGCTGGGTAGGCTGCACTTCCGCTCTCAAAATCATGTCATTACTAACTACAGTTAAGACTTTTGGTGGGTCTTAAAAATTACCTTTAGCGCTGCATGAAATTGTCACTTTTGTGCTTGTTTTCAAGAACACACTTCAAATATTGCCAAGAGTGTGCAAAGCTGTCATCAAGGCAAAGGGTGGCTACTTCGAAGAATCTGAAATATAAAATATATTTGGATTTGTTTAACACTTTTTTGGTTGCTGCATGATTCCATATGTGTTATTTCATAGTGTTGATGTCTTCACTATTCTACAATGTAGAAAATAGTAAAAAATTAAGAAAAACCCTGGAATGAGTAGGTGTGTCCAAACTTTTGATTAGTATTGCAGATCAGAAAGTACCACAAGAATCATGAAGCCAAATGACCAAATCGCTCTCTATTGGCCTCATGGTTAGAATGTTATTAATATTTTTCATAATTTCATAATTAATCAACATTATTTAAACAACAACAAAAACACTGAAAATCGTGTGTTTCTATGTCAAACAGTTTTGTTATATTTCTGTCTTCTGTGATGCATATAAAGTGTAATATTGGGATGCAAACTCAAAATGGAATACATTTCAGCTCCATATCTGACATGGTACAGGTGTCTCAGGGGTCTTTTGAAGATCATAACCATGTGTGTGTGGTATATACTTTTGTTTCAAAGTAGAATTGTTTAAGAATACTAAGAAACACTCTGTGTGACCCTGATTTAGCCCACTGCAGTAAAATGTTCATTAAAACCTGTCAGAATGACAGGAATACAACAGAAAGGTCCTGTGGTACCGTACCACAAGAATACAAGTAACGTGGTAAATTACCACAAGAGTAAAAAAATGTGGTGATGATGTCTTTTTCTGTGGTAATGTGGTGGTAATCTTGCAGTATTTGACAGAAATCATCAAAGGCAAGCTATTCCTGTGGTACCATACTGCCTGAACAGAATAATCCTCAAAATGTAGCTAATAGCTAACACAATATCATGTTCTGAGTAGGATTAGACAAATTGGACCGTTCAAATCTTAAAACAGCCTCTTTCAGGAGAAATAAGACAGGTACTTTTTTTACAAGTTTATTGTTTTTTTGTATTCATTATACACTTCGTCTGGAGCCCAGGTGTCAAATGTAATTAAGAATATTTCACTTTTAAAAGGCATACTTGACATTAATTCAATAGATCATGGCACATGTATATACATATTTGTGAGTTGCCTCACATCTGTGAGTTGCGTTTTACAGATCAGTTTCACATACAGTGAGGGAAAAAAGTATTTGATCCCCTGCTGATTTTGTACGTTTGCCCACTGACAAAGAAATGATCAGTCTATAATTTTAATGGTAGGTTTATTTGAACAGTGAGAGACAGAATAACAACAAAAATATCCAGAAAAACGCATGTCAAAAATGTTATAAATTGATTTGCATTTTAATGAGGGAAATAAGTATTTGACCCCCTCTCAATCAGAAAGATTTCTGGCTCCCAGGTGTCTTTCATACAGGTAACGAGCTGAGATTAGGAGCACACTCTTAAAGGGAGTGCTCCTAATCTCAGTTTCTTACCTGTATAAAAGACACCTGTCCACAGAAGCAATCAATCAATCAGATTCCAAACTCTCCACCATGGCCAAGACCAAAGAGCTCTCCAAGGATGTCAGGGACAAGATTGTAGATCTACACAAGGCTGGAATGGGCTACAAGACCATTGCCAAGCAGCTTGGTGAGAAGGTGACAACAGTTGGTGCGATTATTCGCAAATGGAAGAAACACAAAAGAACTGTCAATCTCCCTTGGCCTAGGGCTCCATGCAAGATCTCACCTCGTGGAGTTGCAATGATCATGAGAATGGTGACGAATCAGCCCAGAACTACACAGGAGGATCTTGTCAATGATATCAAGGCAGCTGGGACCATAGTCACCAAGAAAACAATTGGTAACACACTACGCCGTGAAGGACTGAAATCCTGCAGCGCCCGCAAGGTCCCCCTGCTCAAGAAAGCACATATACATGCCCGTCTGAAGTTTGCCAATGAACATCTGAATGATTCAGAGGACAACTGGGTGAACGTGTTGTGGTCAGACGAGACCAAAATGGAGTTCTTTGGCATCAACTCAACTTGTCGTGTTTGGAGGAGGAGGAATGCTGCCTATGACCCCAAGAAACCATCCCCACCGTCAAACATGGAGGTGGAAACATTATGCTTTGGGGGTGTTTTTCTGCTAAGGGGACAGGACAACTTCACCGCATCAAAGGGACGATGGACGGGGCCATGTACCGTCAAATCTTGGGTGAAAACCTCCTTCCCTCAGCCAGGGTATTGAAAATGGGTCGTGGATGGGTATTCCAGCATGACAATGACCCAAAACACACGGCCAAGGCAACAAAGGAGTGGCTCAAGAAAAAGCACATTAAGGTCCTGGAGTGGCCTAGCCAGTCTCCAGACCTTAATCCCATAGAAAATCTGTGGAGGGAGCTGAAGGTTCGAGTTGCCAAACGTCAGCCTCGAAACCTTAATGACTTGAAGAAGATCTGCAAAGAGGAGTGGGACAAAATCCCTCCTGAGATGTGTGCAAACCTGGTGGCCAACTACAAGAAACATCTGACCTCTGTGATTGCCAACAAGGGTTTTGCCACCAAGTACTAAGTCATGTTTTGCAGAGGGGTCAAATACTTATTTCCCTCATTAAAATGCAAATCAATTTATAAAATTTTTGACATGCGTTTTTCTGGATTTTTTTGTTGATATTCTGTCTCTCACTGTTCAAATAAACCTACCATTAAAATTACAGACTGATCATTTCAATGTCAGTGGGCAAACGAACAAAATCAGCAGGGGATCAAATACTTTTTTCCCTCACTGTAGATAAAATGCAAAAATTACCATACCATGTGGTACCACTAAATAACCACACCAAAAACATAGAATTACCACATTAAAAAACTAAAACCACACACAACACAGGATTTGTACCACAGCAATAACACAATTGTGTGGTAAAATGGTCCAAAATATACTGTATATACAAAAGTATGTGGACACCCCTTCAAATATGTGAATTTGGCTACTTCAGCCACACCCGTTGCTGATAGTAGTATAAAATCGAGCACACAGCCATGCAATCACCATAGACAAACATTGGCAGTAGAATGGCCTTACTCAAGAGCTCAGTGACTTTCAATGTAGCACCATCTGTTATTGTGTGCTGTTATTGTGAAGTGGAAACATCTAGGAGCAATAATGGCACAGCCACGAAGTGTTAGACTACACAAGTTCACAGAACGGGACTGCTGAAGCGCGTAGCGTGTAAAAATCGTCTGTCCTCGGTTGCAACAATCACTACCGAGTTACAAACTACCTCTGGAAGCAAGGTCAGCACAATAACTGTTTGTCGGGAACTTCATGAAAAGTGTTTCCATGGCAGAGCAGCAGCACACAAGCCTAAGATCACCATGGGCAATGCCATGTTTTTCATCCGCATTCTCTGGAGTGATGAATGACACTTCCCCATCTGATAGTCAGACGGACAAATCTATGTTTGGCGGATGACAGGAGAACGCTTCCCCATCGAACACTTTTGGGATGAATTGGAACACAAGTTATGCCCAATCGCCCAACATCAGTGCCCGACCTCACTAATGCTCTTGTGGCTTGTACCACAGGAATAACGCTCTTGTACCACAGGAATAACCCAGAGTACCACAAGACTACCACAGGAGAAGTACCACAGGAATATTTGACTGTGTGTTAAAATGACCAGGATTACCACAGGACATTTTTGTAAATTGCAATGTCAGACATAGTTGTGGGGTTGTTGTGTGTTTTCTGGGAAGTCAGCATTAGACTGAAAAAGCTCAAACGAACATGATTTCCAGAGAGCATGGTGTAATCAGACACCCTGAAGTGATCAGAATGTTGACACTAAATCCTATTTAAACCATCATGTTAGTAAGAAGGTATGCAAATGTAAAGGGCAAGAGATTAAGTGAAATCACTGCAAGGTGTTTTCAATTAGAGAAGGCATTGTAATGTGCCAAGCTAAATGAAATGATGTTTAAGTCATGCTGGTGAAAACTGAGGCTTAGATTCAATCAGTTCAGCGTTAACCGACAATTGCATAGCATATCATTGTTTTTATTTAGGCGATGTTGGAGGTGTAACTGCGTTACATGCTGACCAGACCGGACACGTCGCGTGCGCGAGCGTCGCAAAATAAATTTAGAAACCCATGTTATTCAATTATTGCACCCACACTGCTTGCGCGCGCCAAGGAGCGTCTGCGACACCAAGGGCTAAAATAGATGTTGTTCCTATTTCTGACGCAGATCGCGCTGCAAGTCCTGCCTCTCCCATCTCCTCATTGGTTTATAGAAGCAGGTACCCACGTGCCATTTCCTCATTGGTTATACCCACGTGGGTGATAGAAAGACAAACTGTTTTGCCGGTAGTCTGGTAATACAATGAAAGTTTAGATGCGATCACCATATAATTTAAACATGAAAAAGCCTGGAAGGAGGAGAGATGACTAGAAACGATTCGGTTGGCCGTTTTATATGTGGATTAATTGTCGGAGTAGAGGACCTTGTGCATTTCAGGTAAAATTACAACTCAAGGTTTATATCCCAGGACAAATTAGCTAGCAACAGCAAGCTAGCTAAACAGGACAAATTAACGTTAGCTAGCAAGTGCAAGCTAACTAGCTAAAATACCATACATGTTTAATCCTTTTCGACCTGTCCCCAAATGAATGTCATTGGTTCAGAGTTTGTTTTGATATTTTAACCTGCGTGTCGTGATCGCGTTTGGTGTGGGGGCAAAATAAATTTATGCACAATGGCGCACGCGCGCAGCCGGTTTGGGCAAGGTGTTAGAGCTGTCAAATCGGTGAGCGACTGCTCATGTGGTCATTGTCACAAAGCCACACCCTTTGGTCATTGTCACGAAGCCACACCCTTTCCACTAGCTTTAGAAGTTCAGAACGAGAAAGTGTGGGCAATATAGAAATTACATTTACATTTAAAATCATTCAAGAAAATAATAAAGATCTATATCAGCCTTATCAAAGTGAAGATTACATCACACATTCCAGTGTTCAACTTGTGCTGCATGGGATTTCTCCTAAAAGACGGTTGGTTGTTTAACAACAAAACCGATGGGTGCGCAACTATTGGGCAACACAGACAGGGTTGGCTTCGACTGTTACATGTAAACTATATTACGTCCACAATGTTTATTAAAAACATAAATCAATTTGCACAATGCGCATTTATTGTCTTTCCCGATACATTACAGTTGTTGGTTAGCTAGCTAGTGAATTTGCCATATCAGCTTAGACATGAGCTCAAACACCTCAAAACAACATGGTATCAATAAACAACGAGCTGAAACGAGCCACCTACGATCCTCACATGGCAGCTTCTTGTCATTGTTGCTAGCTATCTGGTCATCCAGAATCACAAGAACACACAGACTTCTGCCCCATTGAAGCGAGCGCATTGTTTACGTGACGTTGTCAGCTAGCCCGTCTATGCGACTCCGTGTTTCCAAAGGCAATGTCTACGATAGGTATAATACTGGAAGCCACTTGTGGATGTGACAGCTCCAACGCTAGTTCCACCTCCGACATCGGCTAAACACGGTGAATTGATTGAATCTAGGCCTGAGGCTTTAGACACAACTTAACAACGATGTTGACTTCACAAACACCTTGTATTGTTTTGTAATTGGTTTGTACAAATGTGATGATAAGAGTCATATTCAGGTTGAAGCTTTAGTGAGTTTGAAAGCCTGTGTCAAACATTTCTATCCAACAAGATATCATACACAATGAACGTCTTTTATTTCATACATAAAAACAAACGAAACAAACATCAAATACACATTCTAAAATGTACAACAGCATTTGAAATGGTACAGTATACAGGAATTGTACAGTATTCAGTAATAGTCCCATGTAGCTCAGTTGGTAGAGCATGGCTCTTGCAACACCAGGGTTGTGGGTGTGATTCCCACGGGGACCAGGATGAAAATGTATGTACTCACTACTGTAAGTCACTCTGAATAATAGTGTCTGCTAAAATGTAAATACGATTACAGTAATTCATTGTTTTACACATTTTTTATAAAAAAAAACGAAAAACCTTATACAGAATAAACAATTTTTTGTGAGGAAGTTTGTATCTTAAGTATGAAAAAGTTGATCCGGGTCGTATTCCGTAGGGCACACAACAGAAAACAGAAAAGTTCAAGTAGTCCCTTCATGTTTCAGTTTGTCTTATTCCATTTGGTGCCTTATAAATACGATCCCCATTTTGAGTGATGCTGTTTCTTTATCAACCAGCTCATACTATTCAGGTGACCAATTCACTTCCAAAAAAACAGTGGTTCAATCAGAGAGTTATGGACTAACATGTGTAGTCGAAAAAGTACTGTCCTTTACAACAATGCAGCATTAGAATAAAAAATATACATGTTACATAATGTATGTTGTTTTTTAAATAAAAAAGACAACTTTAAAATACTGTATATATCGTATGAAAATCAAGTCTACCCTTTGTGGGGTAAAATTGATGGGAGGAATAGTGTGTGTTCCAGGGTTGGGGTCAATTCCATTTCAATTCAGTGGATTCAGGAATGCATTGAGGAAAATGGAATTGACCCCAACCCTGGTGAAGGCCTATTCATTCTTTCTTTTCATTCAGACACAAACATTAGCTAGTTTGGAAATGAACAGTGGATGAGGAAGTGGTGGGTTCCACGCAGGGTTCCTCTCCAGGTTCTCTACTAGGATTCTCAACCGGTCATCAGACAGGTTCTGCAGCAGAACTGCCGGAACAGCTTCTTCTCACACAGCCGGTTGGACTTTACCATCTCACAAAACACCTCGTCGGCTAGAGAGAGAGAGAGCGAGAGCGAGAGAGCGAGAGAGAGAGAGAGTTCATAGATTATACACACAGCTATGTCCTCTCCCAGTCTTTCCTCCCTTCCCCTATACAAACTTTCTGTGCCAATCCTTTACTACTACACAAACCCCCCCTTTCCCAGTCATCCTCCAAAAATGCCCTCACCTCTTTCTCCATTCTCAGCCCCCTCCCTTCTGCCCTTCTCATACCTTCTCCTTGTCCCCTCCTCTCCTAGATCTCCTTCTCTACTATACCCCATATCCATCAATTCTACCCTTTACGTGCCCTCTCCTCCTTCCTCCTCTTCCCACATCCGTTCTCACTCTGCTATGACCCCTCTACTCTGGTAGAATATTCTTTCTAGTCCGGTGGTGGAATTGGGTCACTGTAGAGTGGGTCACTGTAGAGAATCCCTAGTGCAGAGAGAGAAGCCTGTTAACCACAGAGAGGTCCCCAGACCAATCCTGTTCCCTGTTATACCAAAGCTCCCATGGAGGTGTGAGGCCCTGGTGAGGCCATACAAAGGCACTGTTTACTCATAGCAACATTATGGCTGCTCGGCCAATACTTTCAGTGCGTCCCAATTGGCACTCTATTCACTATGTCGTGCACTACTTTTGACCAGGGCTCATAGCCTTTCCCTCCCTCCCTCCCACCCTTCCTACCTCCCTTATATAGCTCACAGGCTGCTACAGCCATGGGCCCTAGTTGCTCTTTCAAACCCAAATCACATCCCTTCCTCTCACATCCTGCGGCACGCAATTGAGAAACACCCCTGGAGACCTGAGCGAGCGAGCACCCCGCGGGGCACAACAACTGAAAGTAACTAAAACTTACGGTGAGAGAATCTGAACGTGAAATATTTCCTAAAGGCACAAACGTAGGGGTGTTTCTTTAAAAAAATATATTGGGGAACGAGCTACGAGGTTTGCAGAAGGCAGCAGACCTGTGTTCAAATACTATTTGAAATAATATAAAATGCTTTATCTGTGCTTGATTGAGCTTGCCTGGTGTAATCGGCCAATAGAATAGTCCCAAAACTGTAAACACTGACCATCTGGCACTCCGAGCAAGCAAAAGTAAAAGCTGAAAGTTTTTTGGGGAGATTTCTAATTGTATTTGAACCCAAGTCTGGAAAGCAGTGTGTCTATTCCTATATCCAATATCTTGCTGAGTGCATCCAATTGGACGAACTCCGCTCCTGTAAAAACAGAATAAACAAACATTTCATAAGATGTCTCGATAGCCAGTATGTGAAACATCCAACATTACAGCTCTATATCCCCCGGATAGTAAGGCTTAGTAAGGCTTAGCAAGATAGAGCTAGACTCTTCTCATTCATTCTTTACCTCACCTTTTGGACGGGCCGGTAGGGTTGTAGAATGCAGAAACAGGCAGGTTAGACATAAAGCGGGCCAACATGGTAACCTAATGAACATGGTAAGCTCATGAACATGGTAACCTAATGAACATGGTAAGCTCATGAACATGGCAAGCTCATAAACATGGCAACCTCATAAACATGGCAACCTCCCAACTCCCCTCTCTGACCGACTCTCTCCCAACCCCCACTCTCTGACCGACTCTCTCCCAACTCCCCTCTCTGACCGACTCTCTCCCAACTCCCCTCTCTGACCAACTCTCTCCCAACTCCCCTCTCTGACCGACTCTCTCCCAACTCCCCTCTCTGACCGACTCTCTCCCAACTCCCCTCTCTGACCGACTCTCTCCCAACTCCCCTCTCTGACCGACTCTCTCCCAACTCCCCTCTGACCGACTCTCTCCCAACTCCCCTCTCTGACCGACTCTCTCCCAACTCCCCTCTCTGACCGACTCTCTCCCAACTCCCCTCTCTGTCCGACTCTCTCCCAACTCCCCTCTCTGACCGACTCTCTCCCAACTCCCCTCTCTGTCCGACTCTCTCCCAACTCCCCTCTCCCAACTCCCCTCTCTGACCGACTCTCTCCCAACTCCCCTCTCTGACCGACTCTCTCCCAACTCCCCTCTCTGTCCGACTCTCTCCCAACTCCCCTCTCCCAACTCCCCTCTCTGACCAACTCTCTCCCAACTCCCCTCTCTGACGACTCTCTCCCAACTCCCCTCTCTGACGACTCTCTCCCAACTCCCCTCTCCCCTCTCTGACCAACTCTCTCCCAACTCCCCTCTCTGACCAACTCTCTCCCAACTCCCCTCTCTGACTGACTCTCTCCCAACTCCCCTCTCTGACTGACTCTCTCCCAACTCCCCTCTCTGACCGACTCTCTCCCAACTCCCCTCTCTGACCGACTCTCTCCCAACTCCCCTCTCTGTCCGACTCTCTCCCAACTCCCCTCTCTGACCGACTCTCTCCCAACTCCCCTCTCTGACGACTCTCTCCCAACTCCCCTCTCTGACCAACTCTCTCCCAACTCCCCTCTCTGACCGACTCTCTCCCAACTCCCCTCTCTGACCGACTCTCTCCCAACTCCCCTCTCTGACGACTCTCTCCCAACTCCCCTCTCTGACCGACTCTCTCCCAACTCCCCTCTCTGACCGACTCTCTCCCAACTCCCCTCTCTGACCGACTCTCTCCCAACTCCCCTCTCTGACCGACTCTCTCCCAACTCCCCTCTCTGACCGACTCTCTCCCAACTCCCCTCTCTGACCGACTCTCTCCCAACTCCCCTCTCTGACCGACTCTCTCCCAACTCCCCTCTCTGACCGACTCTCTCCCAACTCCCCTCTCTGACCAACTCTCTCCCAACTCCCCTCTCTGACCAACTCTCTCCCAACTCCCCTCTCTGACCGACTCTCTCCCAACTCCCCTCTCTGTCCGACTCTCTCCCAACTCCCCTCTCTGACCGACTCTCTCCCAACTCCCCTCTCTGACCGACTCTCTCCCAACTCCCCTCTCTGACCGACTCTCTCCCAACTCCCCTCTCTGTCCGACTCTCTCCCAACTCCCCTCTCTGACCGACTCTCTCCCAACTCCCCTCTCTGACCGACTCTCTCCCAACTCCCCTCTCTGACCGACTCTCTCCCAACTCCCCTCTCTGACCGACTCTCTCCCAACTCCCCTCTCTGTCCGACTCTCTCCCAACTCCCCTCTCTGACCGACTCTCTCCCAACTCCCCTCTCTGACCGACTCTCTCCCAACTCCCCTCTCTGACGACTCTCTCCCAACTCCCCTCTCTGACCGACTCTCTCCCAACTCCCCTCTCTGACCGACTCTCTCCCAACTCCCCTCTCCCAACTCCCCTCTGACTGACTCTCTCCACACAGCCAAATAGCATCAATAGAGTGTTACTGTAAGTCAGGGGGAAACACTTTAACACTACCTTTAAATATCTGACGAAGCCCCAGCACCACCACACACTTCAGAAAAGGGACAAAGCCCCCCCCCACCACCACCACACACTTCAGAAAAGGGACGAAGCCCCACCACCACCACCACACACTTCAGAAAAGGGACGAAGCCCCAGCACCACCACACACTTCAGAAAAGGGACGAAGCCCCAGCACCACCACCACACTTCAGAAAAGGGACGAAGCCCCCCCACCACCACACACTTCAGAAAAGGGACGAAGCCCCCCCACCACCACCACACACTTCAGAAAAGGGACGAAGCCCCACCACCACCACCACCACCACACACTTCAGAAAAGGGACGAAGCCCCACCACCACCACCACACACTTCAGAAAAGGGACGAAGCCCCACCACCACCACACACTTCAGAAAAGGGACGAAGCCCCACCACCACCACACACTTCAGAAAAGGGACAAAGCCCCCCCACCACCACCACACACTTCAGAAAAGGGACGAAGCCCCAGCACCACCACACACTTCAGAAAAGGGACGAAGCCCCAGCACCACCACACACTTCAGAAAAGGGACGAAGCCCCACCACCACCACACACTTCAGAAAAGGGACGAAGCCCCCCCACCACCACCACACACTTCAGAAAAGGGACGAAGCCCCAGCACCACCACACACTTCAGAAAAGGGACAAAGCCCCCCCACCACCACCACACACTTCAGAAAAGGGACAAAGCCCCCCCACCACCACCACACACTTCAGAAAAGGTACGAAGCCCCAGCACCACCACACACTTCAGAAAAGGGACAAAGCCCCCCCACCACCACCACACACTTCAGAAAAGGGACAAAGCCCCCCCACCACCACCACACACTTCAGAAAAGGGACGAAGCCCCCCCACCACCACCACACACTTCAGAAAAGGGACGAAGCCCCACCACCACCACACACTTCAGAAAAGGGACGAAGCCCCAGCACCACCACACACTTCAGAAAAGGGACGAAGCCCCACCACCACCACACACTTCAGAAAAGGGACAAAGCCCCCCCCCCACCACCACACACTTCAGAAAAGGGACAAAGCCCCAGCACCACCACCACACACTTCAGAAAAGGGACAAAGCCCCAGCACCACCACCACACACTTCAGAAAAGGGACGAAGCCCCAGCACCACCACACACTTCAGAAAAGGGACAAAGCCCCCCCACCACCACCACACACTTCAGAAAAGGTACGAAGCCCCAGCACCACCACACACTTCAGAAAAGGGACAAAGCCCCCCCACCACCACCACACACTTCAGAAAAGGGACAAAGCCCCCCCACCACCACCACACACTTCAGAAAAGGGACGAAGCCCCAGCACCACCACACACTTCAGAAAAGGGACAAAGCCCCCCCACCACCACACACTTCAGAAAAGGGACGAAGCCCCAGCACCACCACACACTTCAGAAAAGGGACAAAGCCCCACCACCACCACCACAGAAAAGGGACAAAGCCCCACCACCACCACACACTTCAGAAAAGGGACAAAGCCCCACCACCACCACACACTTCAGAAAAGGGACGAAGCCCCACCACCACCACACACTTCAGAAAAGGGACAAAGCCCCCCCACCACCACACACTTCAGAAAAGGGACGAAGCCCATTCAATTTAAAAGGCCTCTGCTCGGTTCAGTTAGGGTCCATTTTCACATGGCGGTAAAAAGACCAACTAGTTATTACAATAACGACCAAGCAGGTGGTTCTGGCTGTGAGAGCCGAAAGCTGAAAGCAGCTTCTAAGAGCCTAGCTGCAGTAGCTACTGTATCTGGCTCCCAAATGGCACCCTATTCCATATATAGTGCACTACTTTGGACCAGGCCCATAGGGTGCAATTTGGGATGCAACTTGATGCTCCGAGAGAGAATTCAAAGCACTTGTTAATGGCAATTACAGGCCTGTCAGAACCGCCACCTACTTCACTCAGGGGGAACGAGATTAAGTGTGACACAGGGGTCACAGCAATGACATTGTTAGCACCCCGCGCCAATCTGTTCTGCATTCCCACAATTCATTCCCACAATTCATTCACACAAGTCTCCTGTATTGTCATCCCACCAGAGAAAGAACTGCTGGGATATGTGTCACCACCGCTATTTGTGTGTCTGAAAGTGTGAGTGTGTATTTCAGGCCTTTTGAGTGACCCTCAACAAGCTTTCATACACTCACCATTGTTACAGGTGGCGTTCACCATGCACGTCCTGCTGACGAGGTTGTAGCTGTCTTTGCACTTGACACAGGTCGTCCCGGGGCCGTCGCAACTCAGGCAATTCTCCTCACACCTGGACACCGCACCCACACAATAAGATGGAGGGACAAAAGAGAATGAGAGAGAATGAAAAGAAAGAAAGAGTATGGAATACGTCCAGAAAACAAAGTGGGCCTTTCCCCCCCAGAGAGATGTAGAAAGAGAGAGACAGAGAGAGGGGAGGTGGAGAGGGAGAAGGAGAGACAGAGGGGTAGAGAAAGAGAGAGAGGGGAGGTTGAGAGGGAGAAGGAGAGACAGAGGGGTAGAGAAAGAGAGAGTGGGGAGGTTGAGAGGGAGAAGGAGAGACAGAGGGGTAGAGAAAGAGAGAGAGGGGAGGTTGAGAGGGAGAAGGAGAGACAGAGGGGTAGAGAAAGAGAGAGAGGGGAGGTTGAGAGGGAGAAGGAGAGACAGAGGGGTAGAGAAAGAGAGAGGGGGGAGGTTGAGAGAGAGAAGGAGAGACAGAGGGGTAGGGAAAGAGAGAGGGGGGAGGTTGAGAGAGAGAAGGAGAGACAATGGGGTAGGGAAAGAGAGAGGGGGGAGGTTGAGAGACAGAAAGAGAATGTATTGGATAATGAATAGCGACAAGAAGACAAGTATGTTATAAATATTTATGGAAGGGTCTGACCTAGTGGGTGATTGGACAGGGTCTGACCTAACGGGTGATGGGACAGGGTCTGACCTAATGGGTGATGGGACAGAGTCTGACCTAACGGGTGATGGGACAGGGTCTGACCTAACGGGTGATGGGACAGGGTCTGACCTAACGGGTGATGGGACAGGGTCTGACCTAACGGATGATGGGACAGGGGGAGAGAGAGTGGATGATGGGACAGGGTCTGACCTAGTGGATGATGGGACAGGGTCTGACCTAGTGGATGATGGGACAGGGGGAGAGAGAGTGGATGATGGGACAGGGTCTGACCTAGTGGATGATGGGACAGGGTCTGACCTAGTGGATGATGTGACAGGGTCTGACCTAGTGGATGATGTGACAGGGTCTGACCTAGTGGATGATGGGACAGGGTCTGACCTAGTGGATGATGGGACAGGGGGAGAGAGAGTGGATGATGGGACAAGGGGAGAGAGAGTGGATGATGGGACAAGGGGAGAGAGAGTGGATGATGGGACAAGGGGAGAGAGAGTGGATGATGGGACAAGGGGAGAGAGAGTGGATGATGGGACAAGGGGAGAGAGAGTGGATGATGGGACAGGGGGAGAGAGAGTGGATGATGGGACAGGGGGAGAGAGAGTGGATGATGGGACAGGGGGAGAGAGAGTGGATGATGGGACAGGGGGAGAGAGAAAGAGAGAGAGGGGAGGTTGAGAGGGAGAAGGAGAGACAGAAGGGTAGAGAAAGAGAGAGAGGGGAGGTTGAGAGGGAGAAGGAGAGACAGAGGGGTGGAGAAAGAGAGAGAGGGGAGGTTGAGAGGGAGAAGGAGAGACAGAGGGGTAGAGAAAGAGAGAGAGGGGAGGTTGAGAGGGAGAAGGAGAGACAGAGGGGTAGAGAAAGAGAGAGAGGGGAGGTTGAGAGGGAGAAGGAGAGACAGAGGGGTAGAGAAAGAGAGAGAGGGGAGGTTGAGAGGGAGAAGGAGAGACAGAGGGGTAGAGAAAGAGAGAGAGGGGAGGTTGAGAGGGAGAAGGAGAGACAGAGGGGTAGAGAAAGAGAGAGAGGGGAGGTTGAGAGGGAGAAGGAGAGACAGAGGGGTAGAGAAAGAGAGAGGGGGGAGGTTGAGAGGGAGAAGGAGAGACAGAGGGGTAGAGAAAGAGAGAGGGGGGAAGACTAGTCATTCAACTGAGACTGCTCTTCTCTGTGTCACGGAGGCGCTCCGCACTGCTAAAGCTAACTCTCTCTCCTCTGCTCTCATCCTTCTAGACCTATCGGCTGCCTTTGATACTGTGAACCATCAGATCCTCCTCTCCACCCTCTCCGAGCTGGGCATCTCCGGCGCGGCCCACGCTTGGATTGCGTCCTACCTGACAGGTCGCTCCTACCAGGTGGCGTGGCGAGAATCTGTCTCCGCACCACGTGCTCTCACCACTGGTGTCCCCCAGGGCTCTGTTCTAGGCCCTCTCCTATTCTCGCTATACACCAAGTCACTTGGCTCTGTCATATCCTCACATGGTCTCTCCTATCATTGCTATGCAGACGACACACAATTAATCTTCTCCTTTCCCCCCTCTGATAACCAGGTGGCGAATCGCATCTCTGCATGTCTGGCAGACATATCAGTGTGGATGACGGATCACCACCTCAAGCTGAACCTCGGCAAGACGGAGCTGCTCTTCCTCCCGGGGAAGGACTGCCCGTTCCATGATCTCGCCATCACGGTTGACAACTCCATTGTGTCCTCCTCCCAGAGTGCTAAGAACCTTGGCGTGATCCTGGACAACACCCTGTCGTTCTCAACTCACATCAAGGCGGTGACCCGTTCCTGTAGGTTCATGCTCTACAACATTCGCAGAGTACGACCCTGCCTCACACAGGAAGCGGCGCAGGTCCTAATCCAGGCACTTGTCATCTCCCGTCTGGATTACTGCAACTCGCTGTTGGCTGGGCTCCCTGCCTGTGCCATTAAACCCCTACAACTCATCCAGAACGCCGCAGCCCGTCTGGTGTTCAACCTTCCCAAGTTCTCTCACGTCACCCCGCTCCTCCGCTCTCTCCACTGGCTTCCAGTTGAAGCTCGCATCCGCTACAAGACCATGGTGCTTGCCTACGGAGCTGTGAGGGGAACGGCACCTCCGTACCTTCAGGCTCTGATCAGGCCCTACACCCAAACAAGGGCACTGCGTTCATCCACCTCTGGCCTGCTCGCCTCCCTACCTCTGAGGAAGTACAGTTCCCGCTCAGCCCAGTCAAAACTGTTCGCTGCTCTGGCACCCCAATGGTGGAACAAACTCCCTCACGACGCCAGGTCAGCGGAGTCAATCACCACCTTCCGGAGACACCTGAAACCCCACCTCTTTAAGGAATACCTAGGATAGGATAAAGTAATCCTTCTAACCCCCCCCTCCCCCTTAAAAGACTGAGATGCACTATTGTAAAGTGGTTGTTCCACTGGATATCATAAGGTGAATGCACCAATTTGTAAGTCGCTCTGGATAAGAGCGTCTGCTAAATGACTTAAATGTAAATGTAAATGTAAATGAGGTTGAGAGAGAGAAGGAGAGACAGAGGGGTAGGGAAAGAGAGAGAAGGAGAGACAGTGGGGTAGGGAAAGAGAGAGGGGGGAGGTTGAGAGACAGAAAGAGAATGTATTGGATAATGAATAGCGACAAGAAGACAAGTATGTTATAAATATTTATGGAAGGGTCTGACCTAGTGGGTGATTGGACAGGGTCTGACCTAGTGGATGATGGGACAGGGGGAGAGAGAGTGGATGATGGGACAGGGTCTGACCTAGTGGATGATGGGACAGGGTCTGACCTAGTGGATGATGGGACAGGGTCTGACCTAGTGGATGATGGGACAGGGGGAGAGAGAGTGGATGATGGGACAGGGTCTGACCTAGTGGATGATGGGACAGGGGGGGAGAGAGTGGATGATGGGACAGGGTCTGACCTAACGGGTGATGGGACAGAGTCTGACCTAACGGGTGATGGGACAGGGTCTGACCTAACGGGTGATGGGACAGGGTCTGACCTAACGGGTGATGGGACAGGGTCTGACCTAACGGGTGATGGGACAGGGTCTGACCTAACGGGTGATGGGACAGGGTCTGACCTAACGGGTGATGGGACAGGGTCTGACCTAACGGGTGATGGGACAGGGTCTGACCTAACAGGTGATGGGACAGGGTCTGACCTAACGGGTGATGGGACAGGGTCTGACCTAACGGGTGATGGGACAGGGTCTGACCTAGTGGGTGATGGGACAGGGGGAGAGAGAGTGGATGATGGGACAGGGTCTGACCTAGTGGATGATGGGACAGGGTCTGACCTAGTGGATGATGGGACAGGGGGAGAGAGAGTGGATGATGGGACAGGGGGAGAGAGAGTGGATGATGGGACAGGGTCTGAACTAGTGGATGATGGGACAGGGGGAGAGAGAGTGGATGATGGGACAAGGCGAGAGAGAGTGGATGATGGGACAAGAGGAGAGAGAGTGGATGATAGGACAAGGGGAGAGAGAGTGGATGATGGGACAGGGGGAGAGAGAGTGTATGATGGGACAGGGGGAGAGAGAGTGTATGATGGGACAGGGGGAGAGAGAGTGGATGATGGGACAGGGGGAGAGAGAGTGGATGATGGGACAAGGGGAGAGAGAATGGATGATGGGACAGGGGGAGAGAGAGTGGATGATGGGACAGGGGGAGAGAGAGTGGATGATGGGACAGGGGGAGAGAGAGTGGATGATGGGACAAGGGGAGAGAGAGTGGATGATGGGACAAGGGGAGAGAGAGTGGATGATGGGACAAGGGGAGAGAGAGTGGATGATGGGACAAGGGGAGAGAGAGTGGATGATGGGACAGGGGGAGAGAGAGTGGATGATGGGACAAGGGGAGAGAGAGTGGATGATGGGACAGGGGGAGAGAGAGTGGATGATGGGACAGGGGGAGAGAGAGTGGATGATGGGACAAGGGGAGAGAGAGTGGATGATGGGACAAGGGGAGAGAGAGTGGATGATGGGCCAGGGGGAGAGAGAGTGGATGATGGGACAAGGGAAGAGAGAGTGACAACAAGAACTGTAACAATGTAAAGCAATAGAAAGAGAAAGAGGTGATAGAGAGAGACAGAGACCGAGAGAGAGTGAGTGGAGTCACAAGATAGACTAAACGGATTTAAACTGGCCATGTTAATTAGGATTAGTTCTTTGCGATATGATTAGGTTTTTCTTTAAAAGAAATTAACCGGTCGCTTTCAATAGTAGATCGAAATAGAACAACATAATATTTGATGTTTCTGCATGCCAATAATAAAGCCCTCTTTTTCAGACGCTCATATGACGTGATATATACTGTAAACAGGTTCTCTCTCTCTCCCCCCCTCTCTCTCTGTCGCTCTTTCTCTTGTAATTAAAACCTTTCCTTTCCTTGTTACCCATGGGTCATAGCCTTTACAGCTATTTTATTGCCTTCTAGCACCGTGGCCACAAGCCACCCACACCCCTTCTCTTCCTCCTCCTGACTATCCCTCTTTCCCCCTGCCATT
The DNA here is from genome assembly GCF_045679555.1 of Salvelinus alpinus. Lineage (NCBI taxonomy): Eukaryota > Metazoa > Chordata > Actinopteri > Salmoniformes > Salmonidae > Salvelinus > Salvelinus alpinus. The sequence goes on from NC_092090.1 coordinate 20,915,398, forward strand.
TCCAGCTCCTGCCCCAAACCAGAGAGAGTAAACAAGAAAGAGAAACTGAGAGGAAAGCAAAGACAGAGGAAGTGAGAGAGGAAGAGAAATAGAGTGAGGGGGGAGACAGGGGGAGAGAGAATGAGAGCTAGAGAGAGAGAGAGTGAGAGCTAGGGAGAGAGAGAGAGGGGGAGAGAGAGAGGGGAGAGAGAATGAGAGCTAGAGAGAGAGAGTGAGAGCTAGATAGAGAGAGAGAGTGAGAGCTAGAGAGAGAGAGAGAGTGAGAGCTAGGGAGAGAGAGAGAGGGGGATAGAGAGAGAGAGGGGAGAGAGAATGAGAGCTAGAGAGAGAGAGTGAGAGCTAGATAGAGAGAGAGTGAGAGCTAGGGAGAGAGAGAGAGGGGGATAGAGAGAGAGAGGGGGGAGAGAGAATGAGAGCTAGAGAGAGAGAGTGAGAGCTAGAGAGAGAATGAGAGAGAGAGAGAGGGCGGAGAGAGGGGGGAAGAGAGAGAGAAGGGTCTACCAGAACCCACTGGATTCTCCAATTACCTTGAATGAGTTACAGGACAAAATAAAAACCCTCCAACCCAAAAAGGCCTGTGGTGTTGATGGTATCCTTAATGAAATGATCAAATATACAGACAACAAATTCCAATTGGCTATATTAAAACTCTTTAACATCGTCCTTAGCTCTGGCATCTTCCCCAATATTTGGAACCAAGGACTGATCACCCCAATCCACAAAAGTGGAGACAAATTTGACCCCAATAACTACCGTGGAATATGCGTCAACAGTAACCTTGGGAAAATACTCTGCATTATCATTAACAGCAGACTCGTACATTTCCTCAATGAAAACAATGTACTGAGCAAATGTCAAATTGGCTTTTTACCAAATTACCGTACAACAGACCATGTATTCACCCTACACACCCTAATTGACAACCAAACAAACCAAAACAAAGGCAAAGTCTTCTCATGCTTTGTTGATTTCAAAAAAGCCTTCGACTCAATTTGGCATGAGGGTCTGCTATACAAATTGATGGAAAGTGGTGTTGGGGGTAAAACATACGACATCATAAAATCCATGTACACAAACAACAAGTGTGCGGTTAAAATTGGCAAAAAACATACACATTTCTTCACACAGGGTCGTGGGGTGAGACAGGGATGCAGCTTAAGCCCCACCCTCTTCAACATATATATCAACGAATTGGCGCGGGCACTAGAACAGTCTGCAGCACCCGGTCTCACCCTACTAGAATCCGAAGTCAAATGTCTACTGTTTGCTGATGATCTGGTGCTTCTGTCACCAACCAAGGAGGGCCTACAGCAGCACCTAGATCTTCTGCACAGATTCTGTCAGACCTGGGCCCTGACAGTAAATCTCAGTAAGACCAAAATAATGGTGTTCCAAAAAAGGTCCAGTCGCCAGGACCACAAATTCCATCTAGACACCGTTGCCCTAGAGCACACAAAAAACTATACATACCTCGGCCTAAACATCAGCACCACAGGTAGCTTCCACAGAGCTGTGAACGACCTGAGAGACAAGGCAAGAAGGGCATTCTATGCCATCAAAAGGAACATAGATTTCAACATACCAATTAGGATCTGGCTAAAAATACTTGAATCAGTCATAGAGCCCATTGCCCTTTATGGTTGTGAGGTCTGGGGTCCGCTCACCAACCAAGATTTCACAAAATGGGACAAACACCAAATTGAGACTCTGCATGCAGAATTCTGCAAAAATATCCTCCGTGTACAACGTAGAACACCAAATAATGCATGCAGAGCAGAATTAGGCCGATACCCACTAATTATCAAAATCCAGAAAAGAGCCGTTAAATTCTACAACCACCTAAAAGGAAGCGATTCCCAAACCTTCCATAACAAAGCCATCACCTACAGAGAGATGAACCTGGAGAAGAGTCCCCTAAGCAAGCTGGTCCTAGGGCTCTGTTCACAAACACAAACACACCCCACAGAGCCCCAGGACAACAGCACAATTAGACCCAACCAAATCATGAGAAAACAAAAAGATAATTACTTGACACATTGGAAAGAATTAACAAAAAAACAGAGCAAACTAGAATGCTATTTGGCCCTAAACAGAGAGTACACAGTGGCAGAATACCTGACCACTGTGACTGACCCAAACTTAAGGAAAGCTTTGACTATGTACAGACTCAGTGAGCATAGCCTTGCTATTGAGAAAGGCCGCCGTAGGCAGACATGGCTCTCAAGAGAAGACAGGCTATGTGCTCACTGCCCACAAAATGAGGTGGAAACTGAGCTGCACTTCCTAACCTCCTGCCCAATGTATGACCATATTAGAGAGACATATTTCCCTCAGATTACACAGATCCACAAAGAATTCGAAAACAAATCCAATTTTGATAAACTCCCATATCTACTGGGTGAAATTCCACAGTGTGCCATCACAGCAGCAAGATTTGTGACCTGTTGCCACAAGAAAAGGGCAACCAGTGAAGAACAAACACCATTGTAAATACAACCCATATTTATGCTTATTTATTTTAACTTGTGTGCTTTAACCATTTGTACATTGTTACAACACTGTATATATATAATATGACATTTGTAATGTCTTTATTGTTTTGAAACTTCTGTATGTGTAATGTTTACTGTTAATTTGTATTGTTTATTTCACTTTTGTATATTATCTACCTCACTTGCTTTGGCAATGTTAACACATGTTTCCCTGCCAATAAAGCCCCTTGAATTGAATTGAATTGAATTGAAGGGAGAGAGAATGAGAGCTAGAGAGAGAGAGTGAGAGCTAGAGAGAGAATGAGAGAGAGAGAGGGCGGAGAGAGGGGGGAAGAGAGAGAGAGAGTTAGAGAGAGGGGAGAGAGAGAATGAGAGCTAGAGAGAGAGAAAGACAGAGAGACATAAAGAAGGAAAGAGTGAGCTAGAGAGACAAAGAGAGAGCAAGACGATGACATAGAGAAAGAACTAAAGGAGAATCCAGACCTGGTGCCGTTGCAAAACCATGACCTTCTATCAGAGCCTCTATTTGTTCCTGACATCTCCCATAAACCACTGGACTGATTTATAAAAATCCCTGTGCGTCAAAAACAGCTTTCTCCCTCCCCACTCCTCAGTGGAAAGAGAGGAGAGATAGCGAGAGGAGAGAGAAAGAGAGATAGATGAGAGAGAGAACGAGAGAGAGAACGAAAGAGAGATTGAGAAAGCGAGTGCCCCTCACCACCCCGCACTCAGTCATTACGGTGAGCTAAAGGGATGTTGATGCTGCTATTAAATTCTCGGCATCGGTGTAGGTGAGATTTACACCCTCAGTCAGTCCTGTTGATCCTGTTTGACTGCACAACGCCATCTGATTTAAAGACAATTATGGAGATGACAAAGAATAATGTGTGGAGCAGAGGGAGAACAGACAGAAAGATATAGTGGAGCAGAGGGAGAACAGACAGAAGGATATAGTGGAGCAGAGGGAGAACAGACAGAAGGATATAGTGGAGCAGAGGGAGAACAGACAGAATGATATAGTGGAGCAGAGGGAGAACAAACAGAAGGATATAGTGGAGCAGAGGGAGAACAAACAGAATGATATAGTGGAGCAGAGGGAGAACAAACAGAATGATATAGTGGAGCAGAGGGAGAACAAACAGAAGGATATAGTGGAACAGAGGGAGAACAAACAGAAGGATATAGTGGAGCAGAGGGAGAACAGACAGAAGGATATAGTGGAGCAGAGGGAGAACAAACAGAAGGATATTCTGGAGCAGAGGGAGAACAGACAGAAGGATATAGTGGAGCAGAGGGAGAACAAACAGAAGGATATAGTGGAGCAGAGGGAGAACAGACAGAAGGATATAGTGGAGCAGAGGGAGGAGGAGAAGAGGGAGAACAAACAGAAGGATATAGTGGAGCAGAGGGAGGAGGAGAAGAGGGAGAACAGACAGAAGGATGTAGTGGAGCAGAAGGAGAACAAACAGAAGGATATAGTGGAGCAGAGGGAGCACAAACAGAAGGATATAGTGGAGCAGAGGGAGCACAAACAGAAGGATATAGTGGAGCAGAGGGAGAACAGACAGAAGGATATAGTGGAGCAGAGGGAGGAGGAGAAGAGGGAGAACAGACAGAAGGATATAGTGGAGCAGAGGGAGAACAGACAGAAGGATATAGTGGAGCAGAGGGAGAACAGACAGAAGGATATAGTGGAGCAGAGGGAGGAGGAGAAGAGGGAGAACAGACAGAAGGATATAGTGGAGCAGAGGGAAAACAGACAGAAGGATATAGTGGAGCAGAGGGAGAACAAACAGAAGGATATAGTGGAGCAGAGGGAGAACAAACAGAAGGATATAGTGGAGCTGTGTTTTTTTTGCAACAGCAGCCACAAATGGCCCGTCCGACGACGAAGCAACTTCGTCAGCTGCATCAGGTCCTGATCGACCCGCACTGCGTTCCTGTGATCGTCCTCAAGACCGCTGTGCTAGTCCAGCGCGTCGGGGGGGGGGGGGGGTATTGTCACAGATCCCTCTGGAACTTTCATTGCGCACACCTGGCCCCTTTGTGCCTGGGTTTGTTGTCTAAGACTAGGCGTTTGGAACAAATTATTTGAGAGAGAGAGCAAGAGAGAAAGGGAGAGAGAGAGCGAGAGACATACCAATTAATGAGACCCAGATGGTCGATGGTACTGACCCTCAGTCAGTCAGTCTCCAACAGAAGAAGGGAGGTAGAGAGAAGGGAGGGAGAAGGGACAGAGAGGAGAGAGAGAAGGAAGAGAGGGGAGGGAAAGAAGGGAGAGAGAGAAGGGAGAGCGAGACAAGTGGAAATAGAAAATGAAAGTGAAAAGAAACAGAGAGAGTGTAAGAGAAGGTAGTTCAGAGATTTCTTTAAGAGAAGCACTGATGTTGAAGGTAGTTCAGAGATTTCTTTAAGAGAAGCACTGATGTTGAAGGTAGTTCAGAGATTTCTTTAAGAGAAGCACTGATGTTGAAGGTAGTTCAGAGATTTCTTTAAGAGAAGCACTGATGTTGAAGGTAGTTCAGAGATTTCTTTAAGAGAAGCACTGATGTTGAAGGTAGTTCAGAGATTTCTTTAAGAGAAGCGCTGATGTTGAAGGTAGTTTAGAGATTTCTTTAAGAGAAGCGCTGATGTTGAAGGTTGTTCAGAGATTTCTTTAAGAGAAGCACTGATGTTGAAGGTAGTTCAGAGATTTCGTTAAGAGAAGCGCTGATGTTGAAGGTAGTTCAGAGATTTCTTTAAGAGAAGCACTGATGTTGAAGGTAGTTCAGAGATTTCTTTAAGAGAAGCGCTGATGTTGAAGGTAGTTCAGAGATTTCTTTAAGAGAAGCGCTGATGTTGAAGGTAGTTCAGAGATTTCTTTAAGAGGAACGCTGATGTTGAAGGTAGTTCAGAGATTTCTTTAAGAGAAGCACTGATGTTGAAGGTAGTTCAGAGATTTCTTTAAGAGAAGCACTGATGTTGAAGGTAGTTCAGAGATTTCTTTAAGAGAAGCACTGATGTGGAAGGTAGTTCAGAGATTTCTTTAAGAGAAGCGCTGATGTTGAAGGTAGTTCAGAGATTTCTTTAAGAGAAGCACTGATGTGGAAAGTTGTTCAGAGATTTCTTTAAGAGAAGCGCTGATGTTGAAGGTAGTTCAGAGATTTCTTTAAGAGAAGCGCTGATGTTGAAGGTAGTTCAGAGATTTCTTTAAGAGAAGCACTGATGTTGAAGGTAGGCCTGGGCTCGAACCCAGTATCTCTGGTGACACTCTTGTGACACACTGCAATGCAGTGTCACTTAGACCACTGCGCCACCCGGGAGGCCTGAGTTTAGACTACTTTTAAGAAAAGTAGATGAATAACTTGGAGTTTAACTAAGCCTTAATTGTGTTTTTTTTAACTGACAACTGATTTTCCGGAAATTAAGCTTTGTCTTGGACTAGAAAGCAATGGAAATTCTGTATGGAAAACTGACCCCGAATTTCCTGTTTGGCACTTTTCACCCTACAGAGCCAAGCCAAGCCAAGCTGTACTGTAGCCTGGTTACACATCCACCATACTTGGATCCACTGGAACAGTGCTGGACAGGACAATGTGAAAAGAAAAGATCCAAATACCCAGTACAGTACAGTTTGGGTTGGCCCATTAGTGTTAGAAGGGTACTGTATCTCTCTTAAAATGATATGCCCAGATGAATGCAGGAGCTGAAGCCCCTGGCCCAGGCCCGTAGGGGCTCAAGAGGAAACAAAAGAAGGAAGGAAGAAGGAAATAGAATCTTGTCCTCTAGCCGGCTCTCTCTCTGTCAAACCGTCTGGTTTCACAGCGCATAAAAAAGGGACTTGAATGGAAGCCTATGGCAGGTGCAGGAAAATCTCCCGCTCAATTTTCAGCATATAGCATTACGTTTAGAATTTCTGCCCTACAGTTAAGATTTAAAAGGGCGGGCTTTGAAATCCATAGTGTTTCCAGGGTCTATAAGCTTCAGTGCTTGTCCCGGTAGCTCAGTTAGTAGAGCATGGCACCTGCAATGCCAGGGTTGTGGGTTCAATTCCCAAAAGGGACCAGATTGCAGAATGTATGGACTCAATACTGTAAGTCGCTCTGGCTAAGAGTGTCTGCTAAATGACTGAAATACAATTAAGCCTGATGATGGGGTCACTCACTTGTGACACATCCCCTGGTGGTAGCCAGCATCCTCTGTTGAGTAGTATCCTGGGGCGCAGGTCTGAACACACCTCCACTCTTGCTGCAGGTGATCTCTGGCACACTGGATACACTCCTCCTTCCCTGGACCTACAGCAACAGTTCCAAACAGAAAAGGACTGGTCCATCTTTAGTCCAATGGGGTGAGTTGTATCATTATTTGGTTAATAAATATGGTCCTCAAGGAAACAAATTGTCTGGTGTGTAAGAAATTCCTGGGCTGATTTCTGGTCCCAGTCCGTTCCTGGTTCAAAATACTTTAAACGTCTGTCCCCTGAACATGCGGTGGTGCGTAGACCAAAAGTAAAACATCAAATGCAATGGTGGTCCGACCGCACTCAAAATGATGATACCTTTCCTAATCCCAATTGCCAAGTTCAACATATAAGAAATTGATACAATTTATTTGGAATTGAAGGCAGATACACACCTTTAGGAAAATGTCTGGCTTGTTTTGGGGACGAACAATCCCTTTAATGTACCCCCTCTTTCTCCCTCTCTCATTACAATCAGTGCCAGGGCCTTGGTTGAGAGGTGAACCACTAATTCAGCTCCTCTACTACAGCAATAAGCGTCTCTCTCTACTGGGTGTTTTGAGGCAAAGTTCACTTGTTCCACAGACATGCACACAAGCACGCACACATGTGCACACACACAATCTAATCCCTCAGCTTTCTCTCCCCACAGCACGTCTGGCTCTGTCTGTCAATACTACTGGCTCAGGGCAACACCAGAGCTTCGCCAGCTAAATGTCAACTGCGTCCGACGGCCTAACCCCAGGACACAGCGCTCATAATTAGGGGCCGATTTAATTAATGTAAATCAATGAGCGAATTGACTTAAATCTGACACCCATGTAGATCACAGACGTGAGATGTCGACGCCGTGCCGAAAGTAATGATCACGATAAGCAGAACTGGCAAGCAACCTTTTAGTTGGCAAATTAAGTTTTAATTCGTTGTGAAATGATGGTATTTTCATGTCTTCGGACCATAGCACAGGTTCCAATCCAAGTGCCAGTGCCGTTTAGCCAACTCCAGACATTTATATTTGTTGGGTGACATGAACATAGAGCTCTTTGACCACGCACACAAGTGTCTCTGCCAGGAGGCTGAAACTTGGCCAAATGACAGGGCCTTCAGAAAGTATAAACCTCTTGACTTATTCCACATTTTGTAGCCTGAAATCAAAATGGATTAAATCGATTTTTTTTCTCACCCATCTACACACAATACCCCATAATATCAAAGTGAAAATATGATTTTAGACATTTTTGCAAATGTATTAAATTAAATACATAAATATCTAATTTACATAAGTTTTCACACCCCTGAGTCAATACTTTGTAGAAGCACCTTTGGAGGCGATCACAGCATTGAGTCGTCTTGGGTATGTCTGTATCAGCTATACACATATGGATTTTGGGATTTTCTCCCATTCTTCCTTTTCTCAAACTCTGTTAAGTTAAATGGGGAGCGACGGTGAAAAGCAATCTTCAAGTCTGGGCTTTGACTGGACCACTCAGTGACTTTCACATTCTGGTTCTGAAGCCTTTCCAGCGTTGCTTTGGCTGTATGCTTGGTGTTTTCCTGTTGAAACGTAACTCTTCGACCCCAGTCTAAGGTCATTTGCTCTCTGAAGCAGGTTCTCATCAAGGATTTGCCTGTATTTGGCTCTTCACCAGTCTCCCAGATGCCGCTGAAAAGCATCCCCATAGTATGATGCTGCCACCACCATGCTTCACGGTAGGGATTGTGTTAGACAGGTGATGAGCTGTGCCTGGTTTTCTCCAGACGTAGCGCTGTGCATTCATTCAAAAGAGTACATTTTTGTCTCATCACACCACAGAATCTTTTGCCTTATGATCTCAGAGTCTTTCACATGCCTTTTTGCAAACTCCAGGTGTGCTGTCTTGTAACTTTTTCTCAGGAGTGGCTTCCGTCTGGCCACTCTCCCATAAAGCCCAGATTGGTGAAGTGCTGAGACTGTTGTCCTTCTGGCAGGTTCTCCCATCTAAGCCAAGGAACTCTGTATGGTTCTAAGTCACCTCCCTGACCAAGGTCCTTCTTGCTCGGTGGCTTAGCTTGGTCAGACGGCCAATGATGGAAACCAGTGTGCTCTTGGAACCTTTCAACCCTCTAGAAATTGTTTTCTACCCTTCCCCAGATATATGCCTCATCCTATCTCAGAGATCTACAGACAGTTGCTTAGACTTCATGGTATAGTTTGTGCTCTGACATGCACTGTCAACTGTGGGACCTTATATAGACAGGTGTGTTTCTTTCTAAATCATGTCCAATCAATTGAATTGGCAACAGGTGGACTCCAATCAAGTGACATCTCAAGGATGATCAAAGGAAATTGGAGGCACCTGAGCTCAATTTGGAGTGTCATAGCAAAGGGGTGTGAATACTTATGTAAATTAGATATTTCTGTATTTAATTTTCAAAAACATGTTTTATTATTATGGGGTCATTATGCGGTATTGTGTGTAGATGGGTGAGAAAATGCAGGTTGTAACACAACAAAATGTGGAATAAGTCAAAGGGTATGAATGCTGTCTGAAGGCACTGTATGTGCTGGAGCATGGGAGATGTTCTCACCAGAACAGGCCAGTATGACAGTGTGACACAGCAAGGTCACTCTGACACTATGACCTCCATATATGGGTCATATAGACCGTTGACATTTGATCCTGACATTCATTAATAGTTCAATGTTAAGAGGACCATTGAGTGAAACAATGCAAACGTTTACTATTGGCATTGAGTGTAATACTCAAAAATGCATTCCAGAAACCTGGCACGGAAACTATAAACTGGTGGCTTAACACACACACACACACACACACACACACACACACACACACACACACACACACACACACACACACACACACACACACACACACACACACACACACACACACACACACACACACACACACACACACACACACACACACACACACACACACACACACACACTTCCCCCCCAGACTCCTGCTAACTTCATCTGTCCTTTTAAAACATTTGACAAAAAGGCTCAGTGCCATTACCCTCGCAAGAGGAGAGTGCCGGAGTATTGCAAACAGGGATGCCAATATTTTTTACTCCTATCTTTATGAGAACAGGAGTTGTGACGGACACTGACCTGTGCAGGTAGAGCAGGAGGTGTGACGGTCACTGACCTGTGCAGGTAGAGCAGGAGGTGTGACAGGGACACTGACCTGTGCAGGTAGAGCAGGAGGTATGACAGGGACACTGACCTGTGCAGGTAGAGCAGGAGGTGTGACAGGGACACTGACCTGTGCAGGTAGAGCAGGAGGTGTGACAGGGACACTGACCTGTGCAGGTAGAGCAGGAGGTATGATAGGGACACTGACCTGTGCAGGTAGAGCAGGGTGTGTGACAGGGACACTGACCTGTGCAGGTAGAGCAGGAGGTGTGACAGGGACACTGACCTGTGCAGGTAGAGCAGGAGGTATGACAGGGACACTGACCTGTGCAGGTAGAGCAGGAGATGTGACTGGGACACTGACCTGTGCAGGTAGAGCAGGTGGTGTGACAGGGACACTGACCTGTGCAGGTAGAGCAGGAGGTGTGACAGGAACACTGACCTGTGCAGGTAGAGCAGGAGGTGTGACAGGAACACTGACCTGTGCAGGTAGAGCAGGACGTGTGACAGGAACACTGACCTGTGCAGGTAGAGCAGGAGGTGTGACAGGAACACTGACCTGTGCAGGTAGAGCAGGAGGTGTGACAGGGACACTGACCTGTGCAGGTAGAGCAGGAGGTGTGACAGGGACACTGACCTGTGCAGGTAGAGCAGGAGGTGTGACATGAACACTGACCTGTGCAGGTAGAGCAGGAGGTGTGACAGGAACACTGACCTGTGCAGGTAGAGCAGGAGGTGTGACAGGAACACTGACCTGTGCAGGTAGAGCAGGAGGTGTGACAGGAACACTGACCTGTGCAGGTAGAGCAGGAGGTGTGACAGGAACACTGACCTGTGCAGGTAGAGCAGGAGGTGTGACAGGAACACTGACCTGTGCAGGTAGAGCAGGAGGTGTGACAGGGACACTGACCTGTGCAGGTAGAGCAGGAGGTGTGACAGGGACACTGACCTGTGCAGGTAGAGCAGGAGGTGTGACAGGGACACTGACCTGTGCAGGTAGAGCAGGAGGTGTGACAGGGACACTGACCTGTGCAGGTAGAACAGGAGGTGTGACAGGGACACTGACCTCTGCAGGTAGAACAGGAGGTGTGACAGGGTCACTGACCTGTGCAGGTAGAGCAGGAGGTGTGACAGGGACACTGACCTGTGCAGGTAGAACAGGAGGTGTGACAGGGACACTGACCTGTGCAGGTAGAGCAGGAGGTGTGACAGGGACACTGACCTGTGCAGGTAGAGCAGGAGGTGTGACAGGAACACTGACCTGTGCAGGTAGAACAGGAGGTGTGACAGGGTCACTGACCTGTGCAGGTAGAGCAGGAGGTGTGACAGGGACACTGACCTGTGCAGGTAGAACAGGAGGTGTGACAGGGACACTGACCTGTGCAGGTAGAGCAGGAGGTGTGACAGGGACACTGACCTGTACAGGTAGAACAGGAGGTGTGACAGGGACTACACTTCATCTCCTCCAGATGAAAGAAGGTTCCGTTGGCACACTCCGGAACACAGGTCATCCCTGCCAGACTGCACACACACACACACACACACACACACAAAAACACACGCACACACAAAAGCATGCTTATGTTCTCTACATTACATTTTTCATCAGTGACATTCCCTAAAGAGATTACATGTAGTTTACCTGTAGCCGTCGTTACAGGCAGTACACCTGTCTGAGTCCCGCAGACACTTCATACAGTTCTCATGACACCTCAGACACTTCCTCTGAACTAGGGAGAGGGAGGGAGGGAGGGAGGGAGGGAGGGAGGGAGGGAGGGAGGGAGGGAGGGAGGGAGGGAGGGAGAGAGAGGGAGGGAGGGGAAGGAGGGGAGGTAGAGGGGGCAGATGGGAAGAGAGCGTGAGAAATAAATATAGTTATCCATTTTTAACTCAGTACAGTACTCAGAGGACTGCTCATTCAACCACCAAAACCAAACACACAAACAACCATGAAACCAACTTTCACAGGCTCTCAGTCTCTCTGTCTCTCTCTCTCTCTCTTTCTGTCTCCCTCTTTCTGTCTCTCTCTCTTTCTGTCTCTCTCTCTCCCTCTGCCTCTCTCTCAGTCTTTCAGTCTCTCAGTCTCTCTGTCTCTGTCTCTCTCTCTGTCGCCCTCTTTCTGTCTCCTTCTTTCTGTCTTTCTCTCTCTCTCCGTCTCTCTCTCTCGCTTTCTCTCAGTCTCCCTCTCTCAATTCAATTCAATTCAAGGGGCTTTATTGGCATGGGAAACACATCTTAACATTGCCAAAGCAAGTGAAGTAGATAAAATACAAAAGTGAAATAAACTATAAAAATGAACAGTAAACATTACACTAACAGAAGTTCCAAAAGAATAAAGGCATTACAAATGTCATATTATGTATATATACAGTGTTGTAACAATGTACAAATGGTTAATGTACAAAAGGAAAAATGAATAAACATAAATATGGGTTGTATTTACAATGGTGTTTGTTCTTCATTGGTTAACCTTTTCTTGTGGCAACAGGTCACAAATCTTGCTCCTGTGATGGCACACTGTGGTATTTCACCCAGTAGATATGGGAGTTTATCAAAATTGGGTTTGTTTTCAAATTCTTTGTGGATTTGTGTAATTTGAGGGAAATATGTCTCTAATATGGTTATACATTTGGCAGGAGGTTAGGAAGTGCATCTCAGTTTCCACCTCATTTTGTGGGCAGTGAGCACATAGCCTGTCTCCTCTTGAGAGTCAGGTCTGCCTATGGTGGCTTTTCTCAATAGCAAGGCAATGCTCACTGAGTATGTACATAGTCAAAGCTTTCCTTAAGCTTGGGTCAGTCACAGTGGTCAGGTATTCTGCCACTGTGTACTCTCTGTTTAGGGCCAAATAGCATTCTAGTTTGCTCAGTTTTTTTGTTAATTCTTTCCAATGTGTCAAGTAATTATCTTTTTGTTTTCTCATCATTTGGTTGGGTCTAATTGTGTTGCTGTCCTGGGGCTCTGTGGGGTGTGTTTATGTTTGTGAACAGAGCCCCAGGACCAGCTTGCTTAGGGGACTCTTCTCCAGGTTCATCTCTTTGTAGGTGATGGCTTTGTTATGGAAGGTTTGGGAATCGCTTCCTTTTAGGTGGTTGTAGAATTTAACGTCTCTTTTCTGTATTTTGATAATTAGCGGGTATTGGCCTAATTCTGCTCTGCATGCGTTATTTGGTGTTGTATGTTGTACACAGAGGAGAGTTTTGCAGAATTCTGCATGCAGAGTCTCAATTTGATGTTTGTCCCATTTTGTGAGTTCTTGGTTGGTGAGCGGACCCCAGACCTCACAACCATAAAGGGCAATGGGTTCTATAACTGATTCAAGTATTTTTAACCAGATCCTAATTGGTATGTCGAATTTTATGTTCCTTTTGATGGCATAGAATGCCCTTCTTGCCTTGTCTCTCAGATCGTTCACAGCTTTGTGGAAGTTACCTGTGGCGCTGATGTTTAGGCCAAGGTAGGTATAGTTTGTTATGTGCTCTAGGGCAACGGTGTCTAGATGGAATTTGTATTTGTGGTCCTGGCAACTAGACCTTTTTTTGGAACACCATTATTTTGGTCTTACTGAGATGTACTGTCAGGGCCCAGGTTTGTCAGAATCTGTGCAGAAGATCTAGGTACTGCTGTAGGCCCTCCTTGGTTGGTGACAGAAGCACCAGATCATCAGCAAACAGTAGACATTTGACTTCAGATTCTAGTAGGGTGAGGCCGGGTGCTGCAGACTTTTCTAATGCCCTCGCCAATTCGTTTATATGTTGAAGAGGGTGGGGCTTAAGCTGCATCCCTGTCTCACCCCACGGCCCTGTGGAAAGAAATGTGTGTGTTTTTACCTATTTTAACCGCACACTTGTTGTTTGTTTACATGGATTTTATAATGTTTTATGTTTTTCCCCCAACACCACTTTCCATCAATTTGAATAGCAGACCCTCATGCCAAATTGAGTCGAAGGCTTTTTTGAAATCAGCAAAGCATGAGAAGACTTTGCTTTTGTTTTGTTTTGTTTGTTTGTCAATTAGGGTGTACCGGGTGAATACGTGGTCTGTCGTATGATAATTTGGTAAAAAGCCAATTTCACATTTGCTCAGTACATTGTTTTCACTGAGGAAATGTACGAGTCTGCTGTTAATGATAATGCAGAGGATTTTCCCAAAGTTTCTGTTGACGCATATCCCACGGTAGTTATTGGGATCAAACTTGTCCCCACTTTTGTGGATTGGGGTGATCAGTCCTTGGTTCCAAATATTGGGGAAGATGCCAGAGTTGAGGATGATGCTAAAGAGTTTAAGTAAAGCCAATTGAATTTGTTGTCTGTATATTTGATCATTTCATTGAGGATATTATCAACACCACAGGACTTTTTGGGTTGGAGGGTTTTTATTTTGTCCTGTAGCTCATTCAAGGTAATTGGAGAATCCAGTGGGTTCTGGTAGTCTTTAATAGTTGATTCTAAGATTTGTATTTGATCATGTATATGTTTTTGCTGTTTATTCTTTGTTATAGAGCCAAAAAGATTGGAGAAGTGGTTAACCCATACATCTCCATTTTGGATAGATCATTATTTGTGTTGTTGTTTGTTTATTGTTTTCCAATTTTCCAAGAAGTGGTTAGAGTCTATGGATTCTTCAATTACATTGAGCTGATTTCTGACGTGCTGTTCCTTCTTTTTCCGTAGTGTATTTCTGTATTGTTTTAGTGATTCACCATAGTGAAGGCGTAGACTCAGGTTTTCCAGGGTCTCTATGTTTTTGGTTGGACAGGTTTCTCAACTACTTTCTTAGATTTTTGCATTCTTCATCAAATCATTTGTCATTGTTGTTCATTTTCTTTGGTTTTCTATTTGAGATTTTTAGACTTGATAGGGAAGCTGAGAGGTCAAATATACTGTTAAGATTTTCTACTGCCAAGTTTACACCTTCACTATTACAGTGGAACGTTTTGTCCAGGAAGTTGTTTTAAAAGGGATTGAATTTGTTGTTGCCTAGTTGTTTTTTGGTAGGTTTCCAAACTGCATTCCTTCCATCTATAGCATGTCTTAATATTACTCAGTTCCTTTGGCTTTGATGCCTCATGATTGAGTATTACTCTGTTCATTTAGACTGTGATTTTGCTGTGGTCTGATAGGGGTGTCAGTGGGCTGACTGTGAATGCTCTGAGAGTCTCTGGGTTGAGGTCAGTGATAACGTAGTCTACAGTACTACTGCCAAGAGATGAGCTATAGGTGTCCCTACCATAGGAGTCCCCTCGAAGCCTACCATTGACTACGTACACACCCAGCGTGCGACATAGCTGCAGGAGTTGTGACCCGTTGTTGTTGCCTAGAGGAGCATATGGGGGAGGGGATGCTGTCACCTCCAGGCAGGTGTTTGTCCCCCTGTGTGCTGAGGGTGTCAGGTTCTTGTCCGGTTCTGGCATTTAGGTCGCCACAGACTAGTCTCTCTCTGTCTCCCTCTCTCTGTCTGTCTCTCTGTCTGTCTGTCTGTCTGTCTGTCTGTCTGTCTGTCTGTCTGTCTGTCTGTCTGTCTGTCTGTCTGTCTGTCTGTCTGTCTGTCTGTCTGTCTGTCTGTCTGTCTGTCTGTCTGTCTGTCTGTCTGTCTGTCTGTCTGTCTGTCTGTCTGTCTGTCTGTCTGTCTGTCTGTCTGTCTCTCTCTCTCTCTCTCTCTATCTGTCTCTCTCTTCTAAAACAGTGTAGTATCTGGGGCCTGGCGAGTTTGGAGGATTTATAGAGGAAATACCATCCAAACATCATCTGTCCAACAGCATAAAAAGACCTCCGTAAATGAGCCTGCAACCCAGTTTCAGCCATTTCACACACACACACACACACACACACACACACACACACACACACACACACACACACACACACACACACACACACACACACACACACACACACACACACACACACACACACACACACACACACACACACACAGTATGGCTGAAAAACAGATGAGAGAGGCTCTGTGAGTGCTCTGTACGTCAGAGGGTATCTCAGGTTGTGACCGATGACGTCAATGCGTGCTCGCCTGTGTGTGTGCGTCCATGCGTGCGTGTCATTCACAAATCAACACATGAATCCACACCACCATACTCAGTTAATCCCTGGCGTCCAGGATAACAGGCAGCGTGGGAGTTGAACATTGACCTGTTGTGTGGTCACGCAAAAACCTCATCACATCAACCCTTTTGAGCCGCAAATCATTCTCTTATTCCCTTCTGTAGAAGATATCTTCACACACTCAATCTAACTGTTACTATGTTGCTAAGCAGATTCTATGTCAATACAACGCTATTACTACAGTTATTACTGTGTAGTTAAATAGGTATGAGGGCAACTTAAAGTAGTACATTGTTTCTTCTTGGAGAGACAACACTAATAGCTTAAATTGTATTTTTTGTATATACAGTGGGGAGAACAAGTATTTCATACACTGCCGATTTTGCAGGTTTTCCTACTTACAAAGCATGTAGAGGTCTGTATTTTTTATCATAGGTACACTTCAACTGTGAGAGACAGAATCTAAAACAAAAATCCAGAAAATCACATTGTATGATTTTTAAGTAATTCATTTGCATATTGCATGACATAAGTATTTGATACATCAGAAAAGCAGAACTTAATATTTGGTACAGAAACCTTTGTTTGCAATTACAGAGATCATACGTATATATATTTTACCGTTATTTAACTAGGCAAGTCATTTAAGAACAAATTCTTATTTACTATGACAGCCTACCCCGGCCAAACCCGGACGACGCTGGGCCAATTGTGCCCCACTCTATGGGAATCCCAATCACGGCCGGATGTGATACAGTTAGTTAGGGCTTAGTTAGTTAGGGTAAACTGATCCTAGATCTGTGGTTAGAAAGTTCTACCTAGATCTCTTTTATTTTCCTAACCATTTCTCTTTACAGTAACATCACTAGCAGCAGAGTTACAGTAAACGTGTCCCAGATCTGTGGTTAGTTTGGGGAAACTGATCCTAGATCTGTGGTTAGGGACAACTTTTTCAAGCAACTCCACTTGACTTACTGTCGTCAGCGAAGTACCCAGCAGGGCAGGTCTCAGAGCAGGTAGCGTTGAGGGGGTTGAAGTAGAGCCCCCTGCGACAGGAGCGACACTCGGTGGGGGTGCGTCCCACACACCTCTCGCAGCCCTTGTGACAGCGTCGACACCTCCTGGCCTCCAAGTTATCGTAGAAGCCCAGCGGACAGTGGCTCACACACGTCCTATCATGGATTGATTGATTGATGAGTTCTAATTACAGTAAATTGAGTTGATAATACAGTAAAACACACATTAGCCGATTTGTAGAGACTGGCTATGCTGTATTTCACAAGTCCTGGGATGGATGAATGGATGGATGAATGGATGCTTGAACGGATGGATTTATTCATTCAAAAGGACCTATTCCCCATATTCTCGATCTGTTCATTATGTGAAATGTAACCTCTCTGCAAGTTGACAATTGTTTATTTTACTGTTTTATCTAATCAATTAAATTGATTAATGAATTTCACATAAACAACAGATCAAGTAAATGGGGAAAAAGACCCTTTGAATGAATTAGTCAGAAAGACTACAACATCATAAAAAGAGGGCAAGTAGATTTCATGTCCCATTCGTTATTCCTATATTACCGTCATTATTCCTCTCCTGTAATCTTCTATTAGAAGTATTATGGTAGCACTGTTTTATGGTACAGAAATGACCTGAGATTTGTTAGGAAATAAAGAGGTATCAAATGGTACTTTCTGGTATTTTATTCAAAGAATTTCACACAATTGGTAACTACCTGGTACCAAATGGTGCCGATGTGTTCTTTGGTTGGAGTATCAAATAAACAAGTAAGTATTCTTAGGTTATTATTGTGTAAAGACCCTTGCTCCCTTCGGTCTCAACGTAGACTTTGATCTAAAGACATTCTAGTGATTATTGTGATTTTGCTATTGTAAATGTTTGTAGGCTTATGTAGCCAAATTGTATCTATGATCGTATGCTATCCATTTATGTTTTTTGTATGCTATTTTAATATATGAGAATTAACCAATGATATCAGGCCACACCCGGCCATGATTACAGACACCTGTATGTCTTTTGACACTATATAAATGAGTCATCCCGCAGTGTTTGTCATTATACCCTGATGTAGACAGCTTGTCTGTCCAAACGTTGGACATACATTTTTTTTGCATCTGAGCTCCTAGAGCGTGAGGCTCTCCTTTTATTTTTTATGCATTATTGTGTAATTACCATTTTACCATGTCATTTCTAAGTAAATACCAGGTAATTTCTAAGTAAATACCAGGTAATTTCTAAGTAAATACCAGGTCAATTCTGTACCGTAAAATAAAGAGCTACCGAAGTAATACAGGTTTTCTGAATAAGAAAAAATAATGGACACAGTCAAAATGCTTCCACTCCTCAACATGCTCCCATTCCTCAACATGCTCCCATTCCTCAACATGCTCCCATTCCTCAACATGCTCCCACTCCTCAACCTCCCATTCCTCAACATGCTCCCATTCCTCAACATGCTCCCACTCCTCAAAATGCTTCCACTCCTCAACATGCTCCCATTCCTCAACATGCTCCCATTCCTCAACATGCTCCCATTCCTCAACATGCTCCCATTCCTCAACATGCTCCCATTCCTCAACATGCTCCCACTCCTCAACATGCTCCCATTCCTCAACATGCTCCCATTCCTCAACATGCTCCCACTCCTCAACATGCTTCCATTCCTCAACATGCTCCCATTCCTCAACATGCTCCCATTCCTCAACATGCTCCCACTCCTCAACATGCTTCCATTCCTCAACATGCTCCCATTCCTCAACATGCTCCCATTCCTCAACATGCTCCCATTCCTCAACATGCTCCCACTCCTCAACATGCTCCCACTCCTCAACATGCTCCCACTCCTCAACATGCTTCCATTCCTCAACATGCTCCCACTCCTCAACATGCTCCCACTCCTCAACATGCTCCCACTCTTCAACATGCTCCCACTCCTCAACATGCTCCCACTCCTCAACATGCTCCCACTCTTCAACATGCTCCCACTCTTCAAAATGCTCCCACTCTTCAAAATGCTCCCACTCCTCAAAATGCTCCCACTCTTCAAAATGCTCCCACTCCTCAAAATGCTCCCACTCTTCAAAATTCTCCCACTCTTCAAAATTCTCCCACTCTTCAAAATTCTCCCACTCTTCAAAATGCTCCCACACTTTAAAATTCTCCCACTCTTCAAAATTCTCCCACTCTTTAAAATTCTCCCACTCTTCAAAATTCTCCCACTCTTCAAAATGCTCCCACTCTTCAAAATTCTCCCACTCTTCAACATGCTCCCACTCTTCAACATGCTGTTGTGCCTTCCTGTCTTGATGTTGAGCAGAAACAGAACATTACACAATTACTGAGTTTGAATCAGATATGGTCACAGTCACAGCACAGATAAAAGAGGAAACCAAGATGGGTCACAAATCTGAAGCATCCGGTGCGGTCTTCCACTCACCACCAAATATGGTGATGAGAGGAAGTCCAGTGGTAGACAGAGGGAGAAGATGGAGTGAGATGGACCCGGCCAACATTCCACAAATTTTCTCATACTCTATACGAAACATTCAGCTGTTCCTATTGTAAAAGGCCCAATCTGTCCCATCTTGGGTTAGTTAAAAGTATCTTTGGTCCCAGTCTGTTTGTTTACCTGCCTGTCTTGAGGCTGCCCAGGCTGTAGTGGATACAGTTCAGACAGTGGTCAGGATCTGGCCCGTCACAGCCCTGGTCCCCACACTCACTGTGGCACGGCCCTGAGAGGGGTTACAGAGAATACACACACACACACACACACACACACACACACACACACACACACACACACACACACACACACACACACACACACACACACACACACACACACACACACACACACACACACACACACACACACACACACACACACACACACACACAATCACACACACACACAATCACACACACACAATCACACACACACAATCGCACACGCACACACACACGCACAAACGCAAGGGTACACACAAAACACACACACACAGAGGTTAGAAGGAGGTTGAGTTGTGTTGTCAGACTACAGTGTTGTAACAGTTCAGAGCGAACAGTTTATGGCAGAGCCTCTCCTACCGCTGTAATCCTCCTCTTCCTCCTCCTGGTGCTTAAGGCCCTCCGGGGGCGGTTCGGGCTCGTTGGGGTCCCGGCTGGGGCTTGGGATCTCAAGCATCCTGGAGCGAGAGTGCTGGGTCCCGTGAGACTGGTACGGGTGCCCCGAGGTGCCATAAAGGACCAGCGTCCACTCTTTCAGTTTACCTAGAACAAGGAGAAGAAATCTCCATAAAAACAGAGCATGAAGAGATCTCTCTGTGTTTGTGTGTTTTCTTACCCAGCACCTCTGGGTTGCGTAGCGATGAGGGAGAGTCTATGATCTCCAGGATCCACTGGCCCTCTGCCCTCTCCCCCCAGCAGTGAACAGTCATGAACTCCCAGTTCCTAAAACCTTCATTAGAGTTATCAAACAACCTGAAGAGAGAGAGGGAGGGAGAGAGAAAGTAACTCACTTCTCAACTTCTAAGGCAATTAAATTCTGTTTCACAGCGCAAACAGACACATCCTAACGCCTTTGTACTTTCTCAGCCCCCCTGAAGAAAAATATTTCATTATTCAAAGACGCTAATTAAAGAGAAATGTAAGCACTGGATGCTTTAAAGCTAGCCGCGACAGGAGATAAAATCACATCAATGGGCTCAAGTAACA
The DNA here is from genome assembly GCF_045679555.1 of Salvelinus alpinus. NCBI lineage: Eukaryota > Metazoa > Chordata > Actinopteri > Salmoniformes > Salmonidae > Salvelinus > Salvelinus alpinus. The sequence goes on from NC_092090.1 coordinate 20,936,050, forward strand.
TCACAGTGGCTTCAGCTCTCTGTAGCATGTGGTGAGGTCTGGTGTGGCTGCTACTGTGTTGGTGTGATTGGGAATAATGTTTGTGCACGCTATCAGGAAGTTTCAGGAAGCTGTTTTGGTTACTCTACAGGGTGGGTAAACTGTGTTTAAAGGGGCAATCTGGGATTGGTACATTCCATTTTGGATGTCAAATTAACGATACAGCCATTTGATTCTTGAATAACATCACTTAGTTGAGAGTGGTTACATTTGTCTAGCTCCATCCCTCAGCTGTTTCCCCCAAAAAGTTTGGTAAACAGATTGCCCCTTTACAGGAGAGGAACAGAGAAAGGGCATCAGAGCCCTGGGGTTGTTCTAGCAGTTAGCACTGTCAAGCACTGACATCACACCTTCCCTGAGATCTAAAGCTAACTCTCGCTCACAGAGTGACAGTCTACTGTTGGCTAGGATGGTTGAAAATGATGAATATACAAAATAAAGGGAGAAAAAAGGACATCCAACCTTTTGAATATCTGTCACCCAGCCTGTATAATTATATTGATGAAACAAATGGGAATCTGAACAGCAGCCAAGCACAGCAGGTTTCTGCATCTATACGTGAGAAAGAGCCCTCACATCGGCACCAGAGACAACTGTCAGAGGAGGGTGTGACATATTCCAACAACTAGCTGCTGAACAGGTGTACTAGAATGGATTTTCAAGGGCTATCTGTCTGTCTGTGTTTGTGCCACATGCTGCGTGGAGGGAGTTCATGTCCAAGGGGCTAACTCTCTTCAGCGGTGTGTGTGTGTGTGTGTGTGTGTGTGTGTGTGTGTGTGTGTGTGTGTGTGTGTGTGTGTGTGTGTGTGTTCTCTTTGAACTACTGTATCTAGCAGTTTGAATAAAGCTACAAAATCTCTCTCTCTCTCTCTCCCCCTCCTTTCTTCCCATATCTCTCTCTCTCTCCCCCTCCTTTCTTCCCATCTCTCTCTCTCTCTCCCCCTT